>NC_046380.1:29830676-29923034 GCF_011125445.2 Fundulus heteroclitus | reverse complement strand
GTTTCAACCGGAGAGAGCATTTTTTGTGCAATAATTGAAAACGTGAGGACAGATAAGAGACATGTTAACAAATTGCAGATAACGGGATAGCTGTGGTTTTTCTTGATCTCCAATGCCTTGTAAAATACAATGGTGTGTGCAACTGTAAACTTTCGGAATTCACAGTACATTGTTAGAAAGATAAATAATATTTTTTTCCCCGACATCCAGGAGACCATGCTGACTGGTTAACACAACACTGGGAAAAACAAAACAAAAATAGACAAAGCTTTTTGTTGCACTGCTTCCTGCACGTATCATTAATATAAAGATCTCAGGCAATATGAGTTTCTCTCTCTCACAGAGTTCATCAAGTTGTTTTTATACCCAAAATAATTTGTCTTCCGTATCAGTTGTTTTCAGAGAGGGAAATTGACTATTTCTCATAGTTTCACCGAGCTCCTGCCTGATAATTACGAATTAGATGACTGCAGTTATCTTGGCATGAACTCATTCACTCACAGGAAATAGATCCTCTCTGCCTAAGCGGGACACCAAATAAATCATAAAATAAATTCTGTCTCAGACCTGAGCTGTAATAAGTCTATTAAAACAACCGTGAGTGGATAAAAACAAATAAACTCATTTCTGTGTCAGCTGTTTCTCCGTTCCGTTAAGCTGGATAGCTTCTAAAATTGTAAACAGTGGTAGAAGGCAAATTTAATTGAATATTTCTGCTAAGGTAAAATATAATTAGCTTTTAAACACATGACCTTGCCTGCAAGATGAATTCTCACAGTATTTTTTGTGTCACAACACATCAGAATCCATCTTATGCCTCTCCGGCTTCAACAGTTGGGGTCCGAACCAAAATGATTCGGACCAATCACGTTGCAGTACTATCGTTTAAGGCGGGAACTGATGAGCGCACAGCCGAACCAAAATAAACATGGCAGCGCAGGTGGGGACACGTGTAGCTGCTGCTATCACGTTTGGTTTGTAAGAATCCACAATTTCATCTTTGAAAGAAGAACAGCAAGAAGAAGTGTGTTGACTACCTTCCCTTTTTGTGTTTTCTCATGATGCCTGCTGCTTACATTATAAAACCAACCTTTAGTAAGCGGGCAATAGGTGTCACTTCGCTCAATCAGCTCGGAGAGCTAGTTTGTTTGACTCTTGTGTTTTGAGAGGATGGACGAAAACACTAAGCCAATACAGGTGTAAAACATTTGGTTAAAATTTGACTTTTTTTTAAAACCTTTTGCACACTATCCTCACTAAAGAGGTTCCAGAGTTGATCAAACAGTTGAAGCAGACTTTTGGGTAAAGTCAGGTGAGTACATTTATACCGTCTGCTAAGACATTCTTTGCACATTACTGATACTATAAGACTTGTAGTAATTGAAATATATAAGAGCATTTTCCCACATAAAAAGTACCATTTAACATTTTCACACATTTAACATTTGACACTATGATGAAGGATTACATGCAATAAAATAAAAAATAAAGGAAGAAAAATGATTAACTTGCATGGTCTTGTATTTTATCTCTCATGAGAGACTTCCATGTAACTGCGGGTAACACTTAATCAAACAAAGGCTACAGTTTGGAAGATCAGAAAAACAATGTTTTGAGAGACAAATGTAAGGTTTTCAGAGAGATACTACATTTTAGCAAAAGAAAGACTTTATAGAGCGTAGATCAAATTTGATCAAATTTTAGAAAGCTGAGTCTCTTCGGGGAAGAAACAGTTTGCACTTTCAGTATTTAGAAATGAGTCTCAAAGATTTTTCATAAATGAAATGATGTCATTTCACCAACTTAAACCATCCTCAGCTCATTGTGTTGAGCAGGAGGATAAAAACTTTTGGTTTCAAAACAACAGCAACAATTTAAATGGATATGATGGAACACATGGGAAACTCCCGCTGTGCTTGTCTGTCTGATCTGGCCCCAAATAAAAATGGTTCTGTTTTTAAGGACCATCACATTCAAGGGATTTAACATTTCTACCTTGGGATGTTACTGTCTTTTACGTTGAAAGGTTCCCCTTGCAATGTAATTATTGTGGTGACTCAGATGAAATGTCGAAGTTAAAGAAAAGCTAAACAAACTCACCAGCTCATTGCCAGGACTCATGAACTATGCTCCTCCCTGTGAATCCTTATCAAAGCGGAGCAGCTTATATCTGTCTGAGGTTTTACTGTATTAATCTTGTCAAATGGATTCAGAGAGCACAGATATTGCAGACCGACATGAGGCTCAGGACAGAAGAACCAGATGGCTAACACAGACTGGACAGAGGAACAGGGAGGCACTCATCCGCTATAAAGAGGGGGCAAAGAAGGCATTTGTCACACACCGAGGGCAAGGAAGTAAGAAAGATAAAAGAAAAGTTCAGGAAGAGAAACAAAGAGGTTCTTGCAAGAGCGAGATGTCAGTGATGCTTCACAAAGGGAAGCAGGAAAATGACAGATCGTGACTTCTGCCGGCATCAGCCCTTAGATGTTACGTTGTAGAGCTTCCCCGTACAGCTCAGCTTTCTACCATTACATGCGGCAAAAAACTCAGCTCCCTGATGAATTATGCATACTGGTGGGGGAGGAGGCAGCTGTTGAGTTGGAGGGGAAAAAGGAGACATGGAGAAAATTGCAGGAACAGAACAGGTATATCTATTACAAAGAGAAAGGGCTGTAGCAGTTGCCTGGAAGATGACATAAGCAAACGTATACCAGACGCAAGTGTAGTGGTCTATGTAATGCGACACTCAAATCTTTCACGACTTCCTGACCGCGGTGGAAAAGCAGTTCTAGAAGCAATGTTTAGGAAATATTTCTAAGTATTACACATAATTAAATGAAAAACACATTGTTAACAGGAGAGCCTCGTGGTGAACGGGCATATAGCTCCACTTTTAGTTAGTTATATCAGTGGGAGAGGCGACTTTCTTTGTAGTTAAAATAGAAAATATATGACTGCATATTCCCAGATCTTCACAACCTGTTACACTGAGTTTATTTTTGCCACTTTAGCCGTTGTTTGTGGTATCTTATGTTCAGTTTGTACTTTTTTTTTTAACATTAAGTGGATATTTTTGAGTTTACCTCTTTCCTTAGTGCTGTAGCTTCCTGTCTGCATTTGGGACCACATCAGCCATCATCTACCAGCGCAGAAGGATCTGGCCACTGGGATCCGGCAGAATCCTTCGGAGGATTTTCAGAGACTGAGTGTTGTGGTGGGAACATATGTTGACAGGGTGACTCAGCCTTGCACTCCTTGAGGGATCGATTCTAGGTGCAGCAGCTCATTGAAGTCCTCTGTCCTATATTTAGGTCCACAATACAATTAAGTATAACTTAGCAAATTTAGCAAGATAATGTAAGCCCAAATGTCTTGGTGTGTGGTAGAAAACAGTTTCTATCACTGTGCTTTCTCTCCTTTCAGTTTAAAACACCTCCGTTATGCTGAAAATAGGTACAGCAACACTAATTCCTTCCTCTTCATTCAGCAACAACAAAAAGTGTTGTTGTCAGTGCAGCCTGGCAGCACTTAGCCTTGGTGTGTTGACTGATTGGGAAAAGATCACATTTTGAGTTTGCGAGTGCTGGTCACTGGTCAGGGCCAATTAAGCTGAAAATTAGACGTTTCTGGTCACCAGCCAATCTCTCTGTGCGTCACAACAGCCTTCCTGCTACTCTGCTGAAGTTCGCTCTGAAATATCCCATAGGGGAACAAATCGACTTGATGTGGAAGACGGCTCCTGTTTTTGTGTCTGAAAAAGGCAGACAAGAAGTGCAAAAGTACAAAATAGCAGGGGAGCGAAAAAGACCAGCAGCCGTGAAAGTCCAGCCCTTTTGTTGTAGTAGCTGTAACAATCAGGTGGGATACAACCGTAGGAAATACAGTCCCTATTTAAACAGCGTCTTACATAACTCTCCTATAGAGAAACATTTGACCAATTTTGGTATATTCCAGCCTTTTCTGTTTCCTGTAATTTACCGCTGATTTAATCTTATTTTATGTGATGTATCTGCACAAAATGATCTAAGTTGGTGAGGTTAAATATATATAAAAAAGAATAAAAAAACTAAACTGTAAATTGTCATATGTGCATATGTATCCAACCCCTATGCTATGAAGCCTCATAATCAGAGTGGCAGCCGAGAAAACAAAGGAAACCCTGAAATAGCTGCAGAGCTCCACACCGGAGACTCAGCCCAATAGAGAATGTGCGGTTAGACTTGAAGATCGCTGTTCCCTGGTTTCAATCCCACAGTCTGCCACCCTCGGTCCTTGAGCAAGACCCTTAGCCCTAGTGGCAGTTGTGCGCCCTTAAGTTATCTGTTCTTTTGTCCTATTTGTTGTTTGCTCATCGATAAGAAAAATGCATCCTCACAGTGGCAGGCATGTTCTGTTAATGAAATGGTGCAAACAATACCTTTTAATGCCAGGTTGTGAGGCAACAAAACATGAAAAATGCAATTGGGGTGAATACTTTCTCAAGACACTGTATCTTTATATTACCTCACAGAAACAACTTACAAACCGGGAAAAAAAAAAAAAATATATATATCCAGTCACCAGATGACTTCTGGTTGCGTGTCTAAACAGACCATGTAGGTTAATTTCTCCTTCTAAAAGATAGGTGTTCCTGTAATTTTGTCGTTTTCAACTAAACAATATCTGCTATCAAATAGTTTCTAGTTGAAGTCATACAAAAAAGAAAAAGGAAAAAAAAAAGAAACCAAAGACATTTGTCTGTGTGACATTAATTAGGTTATGTAATGCTGATATTTCAAGGAACCAGAAGCTGAAGTAACTAAAATAGAGTTGACATTATAAAAATAGGCTCATTTACTAATTTAGTCTGAGCAACCCTCTTTCACCTTGTGAGACATTTTAATAATGAAAATGAGAACAGAAGCTAATTTAAATATCTTCTCTTAACCAAAGTCATGTTCAGTAGATGAGAGGAAAAGGGCCTGTCTTTTTCTATTTTTGTTCTGCCTTCATAGACGAAGTATAATTATAAGTACTGATATGGGTATTTTAAATTGGAATTATACAATCCAGCCTCGCTTTTGGTAGTATTTTGCAATGTTGAAATCCTTTTGCATTATTTCAACTTTAATAGGCTACACCACATTCTTGGCTGACCATTTAATGTTCCTCCAATACCCTGAAATCTTTCATGTGGTATTTTCTCTATTTCAGGAAACAAATTTGGGAAATAACAAGGGGTAAAAGTCAACTTAGGGATGCACAAAATATCGATTTGCATGCATCATGATAATATCAATTTGTGCAATATTTCAAATGCAAAGAACTGCTTGGATGCAATATTCAGTAGGCTGTTATATTTACTTTCTGCTAAGCAATATCATATTTAGATTTTCACGGACCCTGGTTTTCATACTTGATGTAGCTTATGCATACAGAGATCCTGAAGCTAAGAGAGAGAGTAGTTGGGATATACTAATTTTGGAAACGAGTGTATCTAGGAAAGTTTGGGTTCCAAGATCATCGCAATGTTCAACAATATTTAAATTTCCTAACTTCCCGATATTGTGTAAGCCTTTGTTGAATAACCCAATCAGGAGGCTGAAATAGCAGTAACTGTCAGTGATTTCTTTCATTTCAATATACCCAACATGTTTTGCTAAACTCTTATTGCGCAGTTTAAAAAGTTATGTGGCATGCACCAGTCATGGACAAACAATGATTTTTAGTTTGTCCATACCACTTGCAATAAATCAAAGTTCCAAACAACGGATCCACACGTATGAGAAAGAGCAGCGCTCATTCACAAATATTCTCAGAGTCCTCTCAGAGAGCTCCTAACTCAGCCTAAAAATTACTGCCAAGGCGTTTTAGCTTAAGCGTGATTCAGAAAGCTGCTGAGAGGACCACACCTCCTCTTATAGAGGAGGTGTGGTTGACCCAATTTTAAGAGCTCTGATTGGATGATACAAGAAATAAACAAGAAAACACACAAATGTGTTCCTAGTAATCAATGGAGAGAAATTAACTGATTAGACAGGATTAAAAAAATCTATTGCATGATGATGAAACTTCGTTAAATTAAATAATTGTCACAGCGTCAAAATATTTAAATGCACCTTTTTTTACATCCTCATCTATATGATGAGCTCTTAACTTCCTCTTGAGGAAGTTAAGAGCTCTGATATAAAGTTACTCTTATGTTTACATGCCATACTGGTCATTTTACTACTTCCTCTATTTAAAGGGGAAGTCCGGTCAACAAGGAAAAATCAGGGTATCATTAGCTATAACTAAAACTAATACGTTTGTGGTTATTTAATGAACTTATCTTTAATCAATAAGAAAATAAAACATAAATTGTGTCGTCTGAATCACTGTGTATGGGGGCTGACATTACTGCCCATATTTGGGCAGTAAGGGGCGTTTGACATCACATCCTGGGGCGTGGAAAAGCGGAAGCGGCGACAGCATTTCTCTCCGCTTTCCATGCAAAGTCAATAGGAGCCGTTCTACACAGCTGCGATCATCAATAATTTTTTCGGATTTCCAGAGGACTTCACCGCTGACATTCCCAAGAGCTTTTGCTGAAGCAACAATGCCCACGTGCATGGCCATCGGATGTTCCAACACAACTGGTAAAAGTAGAAAAAAACATTGCTTATTTCAACTGCCCGATTCATGAGCCACCGGGCTCGTTGCTGGATTGCCAACTTGAACAGAGCGGATTTGCCATCTAACTTCTGGCCAGAGAGAAAACACGTCATATGCAGTGACCATTTTGAAGAAGAATGTTTTGAACATGACATGAGAGCGAGGATTTTTGGTAAGTTATTTTTTATTTTAGAATTTTTTATTTAGAATTTGCGGGGATGGTCACCGAGCAGAGGGGCGGAGGGATACCACATGTGATGTGGTATCCCTCCGCCCCAGCATGTGCTGGAACGCTCTTATATTTTAATATTTGTACAATAATGACCACCTGCCCTTTTTACTAGAGGGCAAATATATAACTTAAGTCACTTCAGCGATCTCTCCTCCGCTGTGTGTGTGTGTGTGTGCGCTCCGCTGCAGCGCCGGCAAAGCCGTGCTGCGGCGGAGCGCGCACACACACACACACACACACACACACGCGTGTATACATATATACTGTAGGACCCGACTGAGTTTGCACTGGAAATAGGTAGGCTGGATTCCGTCAAAAGTCCGGTTTCTGTCAAGAAACTCTTCTAAAAAAATCCATATTGCTATCAGATGATGATAGCTCCACGGAACTCTCATCACTGTCACTAAGTACTTCATCACTCTCTGCTTCGTACAGAGCACCAGTCGTCGCCATCTTGGAAAATAGTGCGCCGTGACAAACAGAGCGTTGAAACTTGCTTAACAGCGGGTCCGCCGAGTGACGTCAAAAAATGGGAGGTGACAGTACTATTCTTGACCAAGATGGATTCCTCCACATAAACATGATTAAATGAAAATTATTCATAATTAAAAAAACGTATAATTGTTTGCACAGTATGTAGTAGTTTTATATTTAAAGTACTTTCAGCAGTTTGAATTCTGATTTTGACCGGACTTCTCCTTTAATATTAATGTACACTCAGCTGTCAGGATTTAACTGTGATTGCCTGCTTGTATAAAGTAGTTGGATTTTGCCGAACAATCGACAAAAAAAGAAAACAAAAGGTGGAGATAATCGAACCAGACAGAGGAGTAGCGCCTCTCTTTGCACAGCTCTGGGAGGAGAATAGAGGAGTGCTGAAAGGTAAATTAAACCCTGGATCATGGTGTCAATAGGTGGAGTTTGAAGGGCATTGCCTCAGATGCCTCAGGCTTTTCCGCACAAGCCTGGAAAGACAGAAGCACTCTGTGCAGTAATCAAAAGCCAGAGAGGGGATGGCAAAATTTCAAGATGACCATTTAGGCTATGTAGGCTGACATCATCATGTACAATACAGCAAAAACTTTCTCATCTCTTTCACATCTGTCCTCTATGTATACAGAGTGTATGTTATTATACTATATGTTGTCTAGAGTGCGTATTTACATATATATTTCTCTGTGAACTTTTATAATCTTTATTATTGAGAGCCTGTATATAATAATGAAATTCCTCCGTGCTACCTTGTTTGTAATTTTATTCCCCTTTTTATTCATGAGCCAATATTTTCCCTATTATTTACTTATCCTGATGTTACTAGAGCCACACCTTTAACCCTTTCAGCCATTGAAATGAATTAATTTCCCCCTGTGGAGATGATAAAATATTTATATTATCTACATATTAATAATTGAATGATTGTTATAGAAGTTTATGTGCACTGTTTAGGTGCTTGATCAGCCAAACGGCTCTCTGGTTCCACCATCTTCCCTGCTTAAGACACCCTTAGGCTCACTAAAAGTCCTCCTCAATACTCTTAAGAACCAAGATCCTTTGTAAATAATTTATTTTACAGCATTCAAATTCTAAGAAAAATCTTAGAATCCAATAATTTCTGAGATTTTCCCAAAAGGACGGCACTAAGAGCTACTTTTAGTCTTAGCATTCTTTGTGAATACAGCCCCCCATTATCAAGTTTGCAGATTATGTTACAGGAGTACGATACATTCATTGAAACTAATCACTGTAGATGGAGGAGAGTAAACAGGTAGATGCCTGTTGCAGAAACAACATCATGGTGTTCAATGTGGGCAAAAAAAGAAGATGATCATTGGCCTCTTAAGTTTGCGACATAAAGATATAACCCTCAGCATCAGCAGGGCAAAGGAGGACCACTTCGCCCAGCAGAGATTCAACTTTCTAACAATCTGACACAAATATCACTCCTTAACAGCTTCTTCACAAAAAGCAACAAACAACAAACAATAAGGAATACTGACCTGCCCCAACCCACTGTCCAGGATCTGTTTTTAAGCTGAACATTATCAGAAAACCTTGCTGCCATGGGCAAACGGTGCTGCAACATCAAAAGGAGAACCCCTGCACAGCTTCCAGTCTTAAAGGAGCTTTAATTAAGAAATTTACTATAAAATCAACCTAAATCATTCTCATTTCTCACCTGGGATGGAAGTATCATTCCCTATAAACAATTGGTCCGCTCCATCAACAATGTCTTAGTCAAGCTTTTCTCCTTTCAAACCTAGAGGTACTAAACAAAACTACTTTGGTTCAGATTGTAGCACGTGTTTACTTCCTGGTTCCTGGGCCAATCAGGGCCCAGGGCTCCCAAAATAGAGCGCAGCATTTGGTATTTTATTTTGGCTTAAGAGCAGCACCCTGGAAACATGGAAGCCAGCAAGAGAAGCTGACCAGAAATAGAATAAAAAACAACAATATAGACCTATCCTGTGGAGGTAAAAATTCAGTTGAGCTTCACACCAACTTTGGACTGTTGAATAGTGAAAAGCATTGTGTATGTGTTGTTCCAATTTTAACCACTAGGTGTCATTATAATTTATTGTTCCTTTAAGCTTCTAAAATCATGGTTTTCTGCTAGAATTATGCACTTATAGTGTATTTTTGCACCTATTTTATGATTCTTCTGTGTTGTGTTTTATCTGGCTCAAGGAAATGTTTTGTTGCATGCTGATTGGTTTGCAATTCTATACCAATAAAGTGATAAGCTTTTAATGATTTAGTTTAAATTCATCAACTGATCTGTCAGTTACTTTGGTAGCCTGGCAAATATCAAAGCCAAACTGGCCAGTACTGTGCTTTCTTTAGTAGACACTCAAGATGTTAAAGCTAGAGTCAGCGATTTTTCCAGAAGTTTCCACAAGTCCCTTTTTGAATAATTCCGCATACCTAACTCTTTTGCGGGAATGCAGGAAAAAAATCTCCCAAATCCACTCTGGTCTTATTACTTTCTACCGAGGTCATCGCCTTCTTCTCATAAATATGTACACGGTCCGCTTCTTGTGACTTTCAGCATGTTCAAAGTCTACGGTGAGAGCAGCGGAGCTACAATGAACAGCTAATCACTAACCTGGCCGCTAAGCTAACTGGATACATAAACACTAGAAGTGAGCATGCACAGCCAGCAAGCGGAAACTCAGAAGGGAAGAGGACGGACACTAGCGTTACGTGAGCTCATCAGAATGATTGGTGTGTGGGACAACCAATAGATAAGGTGATTTCCCTGGAACTTGAGGGACAGAGGGGGGTGAGTATATAACGTCTATGGTTCAGAACATAAATACAACATAAATACAACTTTGACAAATCCATGCACTTCGGATGGAACGGCAGGGATTGGAGTTTTTACAGGCCTGCATCTCCCATAGAGAATTTAACCTCCTTTTTTGTAAATACATAATGTATTTACTACTTTCAGGATGGAAGGACAATTTTACCTAGTATAAGTGCTTCTGAACAGGATTACCAACTATAGCTTTAACTTTTTTTGCACAACATTATAGAGGCTCACATGGACCATCCTACACATAGGATCAGACCAGCTGCGACGGCACAAGGTATATGTGAAAGGAATGAACTGGGTATGTATCTCAAGCACAGAAAAATGTGTCTTTGCTTTAAAGTTAAAGCAGCAAACGGTTATTTTGACATCTGGTGGAAAATATCTTGTGTCACATAAGTGGGTGAAATGGAAGGTAATGCCGCAGTCACCTTAGCTGCCTGATGGATAGATGAGAGTCACAGAGAAAGAGACACAAATGAAAAGGCAGAAGCTTTAAAAGCTTTAGAAGGGATTTGTATCCAGTAAGCCCCACATAGGATTAAACCATGTTAGTGCAATGCCCACACACAGTGGACACAGTGCACATACAAACACACACAAAACCCACAGATGGTGGGTATGTGCACCAAATGACAGCATTAACCTCATATACAGGATGACAGGGCAATGATACGTCAACAAAATATTTTGCTTCTATGGCATCTTGGAAAGATGGGTTCTAGCCTCTTGTTATAGGTTGGTTTATGTATGAATAAGTAAATGCTCTGCTTTTCATAAATATGAGGAATTCCTAAATCAAGAAAAGAAACTATATAGGCTATTTAAATCTTTTAACCTCCTGTGGCAGGGAAGCACTTGATAAATATAATAAAGCATTTTTTTCACAACTGAAAAGAGTACTTTTTAGTGATTTTGCTTCAAGCCTCTTTAAAACCTTGCCTTTATAAGCGTCTTTAGGCTTTGCCATGTTGCATCTGGAAGACACATACAGATCTGTTTAACCAAATAGAAAATGCAATGCCATGGCTCTTACTAAGAAAATTGATTCAGGGTTGTACAAAGTCAATGAGATCATAGCTACCGGCGCACATCACACCTACCTGACATTTAGTATTGAATAACTTCTCAAGCTGTGAAAAAAAAAAGTATCTGACCAAATGTGCAATAAACAGCATCAATATGGAAACTCCCAGTGGCCACAGCAGTGGAGAGGTATTTATTTCTCTGAGGAAGAAAGAAGTCATTAAAATGAAAGGGTTCACAGTAAACCAGTCTCAGTTTAACAGTGCAAATATAATTTGTGCTTCTTTTCTTGTAAATAATACATATCTAAGACATTTTTTGGCCTTATATGGTTACAGATTTTGCATACACAATGCTGGGATCAATACATAGACTTTTAATAAGATACATGTGATGTAGCATCTAACTCATTCTCACAAAATCCCTTTTCTCTGTAATCACCTACAGATGTTACTGAAATACAAATACGTCTCTCAAAAGTATTTCCTGCCCTGTAGAACCATCTATCACTTCACTTATAGCTGCAAACCTTTTAGGGTTTCAGCTCTCCAGCCAGCCAGTTTTGCTAATTTTCTGCAAAATCTCTGTTCAGTCATTTTGGACAGAGAAGCTAAACAAAGAAGTGAAACTTTTAAGTATTGCTGCAAAAATCTCAGTTGGCTTGAGACGTTAACCGTCTCATTCTTAAATGAGTGTTTGTATCTGAAACTCTCCATTGTACCTGTGGTTAAATGTTTAGGATTGTAGTCCTGTTTGAATTTGGACCTCTGCCCCAGTCTCTACTCTTTTTGCAGCCTGCAATAAATATTCCTTCCATGCTGCCCTGTATTTGCCATTGTTCTTGAACAGCTTCCCTGTTTGTGCTGAAGAAAAGAAGGCCCAAGGCATGGTGCTGCCACCACCATTGGAATGGTGTGCTCACAGTCAGTGTATTTTTTTTTTCTTTCTCCCAAACATAGCATTTTTCATGTTGACCAAAAAGATCAGATGTGGTTTCATCTGCCCAGAGCACCTTCTTGCACTTGTTTCCTGAGTCCCAAAGACGACATGTCAGGTCTGTTTCTTGGTTTTCTTGTTTCTGTTTGTTCACTGATGTTCTAGAACATACCTCTGTGGCTTTCACAGAACAGTTTACTGTGAGTAAAGTACTCTTTTATCTAACCAATGAGCTTCCTTGTCAAAACATATAGGTATGTACAGGTACAGCTAAAAAAAATTAATATTATGAAAAAGTTTAATATTTCAGTTATTTCTGAAAGTTAAACTTTTACATTATATTGATCCATTACACATAATGTGAAACATTAAAAACTTTTATTTTTTTGTAATCTTGATTATCATAATTTAATGATAATGAAAAGCTAAAATTCTGTGTCTCAGAAAATTAGAATATTGCGAAGATATTGAACTTTGTGATGATATTTAAATCCTTGAGATGTGCCTGTATGCTCGCCACACTTTTCAGAGGAAATCCTTTTGAAAACTATCCATCATTATCCTTCCTAAATACTTTTGCAAAGCACTTCATAACGTTAACAGAGCTATTCTCTATTAATAAAACTGTTTCCTTGGTTTTGGAGTGATACAGAGAACTGTATCACTCCACCGTCTTCTTCTTCAGTAACTCAGGGAAGTCAGTTATCTGTTCAGAACTCCCATAACAGTTCCTCAAGGCATTGATCGGAGGTTAACGTTTTGCAAAGCTGTGATCCTTTACTGCTGTGAATTTATTTCATATGATATCCATTCAGTCGATGGACAGCATGCGCTCAAATGTTTAGCAAAGCGCTATTTCAAAATGTTACCACTTTTAGTCACCTATGCTATGAAAGACAAAGGCCTTTCAACTTTACACCTATGCTTTCAGTTGGGCTAGATTAATGAATCGCTGATTCCTGAGTACAAAAAGCATCTCAGAAAAGCAACAAAGGAGAAAATCATTAATGCAGCCACTTTGGCAAGAATATTGATTTGTTTCTTTGAGAAGAAAATCTAAGCAGGATCCGTCACTGTTGCTGCAACTTTTAAATGGTACATAGTGGCACATGTAGTTTTCTTTCTTCATATTAAAAGAATAAAAGTAAAAGCTTTACCTATTTGACTCTTACTTTATTTTCATCCACCGCAATATCTGGGATGGGAAGGTGCTCACGGATTTGCTTTGCATCTCTACATCTGTGGTGGGTGTGCTGTACACGAAAAACTGTCTCCACGACGTGAGCGACAAGCTGCTGCTATAGATAGTATCTCAGCAAAGATTTGCGCTTGTTATGAAATTAATCCAGTGTGAAAATCACGAGCTGCGTGTCACACCTCAGGGAAAGCCCCCACGGAGCACTGAAGCCATGTTCCATCATCACTCTCCGCCTGCAGCCAACACTGTGCATGCATCTGCATGACAAAACATGCTCCTTCATCCATGCAGCAACACAACACCAATAAACATACTGTACTCATGTTACACTGAAAATGCCAGTCTTAAGACAGGCTGACGTTTCTATTTTGGTCAGTTTTTGGCCTTAGCAAACCCAAGCCCCCAGAGATTTATTAGCCGTGTATATAAAGACGGCAAGCTGCGCCTCCCACAGAGTCAGACTTTTTGTTTGTTTGTTTGACAGCCGCGTTCGGCCTATCTGCCTTCAGGATTTATCGCTGTTTAGAGTAGACAAGGTCAAGGCGAGGAGTTAGTTTGTGTGGCTTGTGAGCCGAGTCTCCTCGTGGCTCAGATGCTTCCATGAATGTAGCAACAGAGTGGAGCACTATTTCCTGACAGAGCAAAAGGCAATACCAAATGACCACATGGCATCTGTTGGCTGAAGAAAGACAGATGTACCTTCTTGGAGCAGATGCTGAGGTCACAGAGGAGCAGGTTCACCAGGGGGATGTCCTGCAAAACAAAGAGATAGCTCATCAGCTCCAAACATAGCAATAATTTCTCTCTGCTATAACATAAACAACCATGAGAGACATAAAATAGATCATACATCAAGGTTTGAGATGTGTAAAGGAGATACAAACTGATGCATGTTGAAGATGCAAACATGCATAATGATTATTATTATTATAGGTATACATACTGCATTTTTAAATTTTGTCCCATTATAACGACAACCTGTGTGACAGAAAAGCAGGACTACTGAACGCACCGTGACCACAGAGTTACGTCATTAAAGCATGGCAGCAGCAGCAGCAGCATCATGATATCGGGAAAGTTTTGTGAAGCATGGACAGGACAGCTGGTTGGAATCTATAGGAGGCTGTATGGAGCTATATACATGGTAATCCTAGAATAAAACCTGTTAGAAGCTGCAACCGACTTGATAAAGGGGAGAAGGCAAACTTTCCAACAGGACAACAACCTGAATTATATAAATGGGTATAATTACTTTTGGAAGGCACTGTATTTTAAAGTGAGCAAGACTGAACAACTAATTGCCGTCACTTGTAATTTAAGAGTTCAGGCTGAGTTAATTGATGTTTCAAACCTGTGAAGCTGCTTTATCTGATTTTACTGACAAGCTAAAATTATTTGATTTTCAAACGATGGTCTTCATGATAGTTGTTTCAAGATGTCTCGCTGTCTTCATTCCTGCCTATTGTCTCGACGAGAGCTTAATTTGTTTTTGTAACATCAATTATATTTTTGAGACAGGAAAATTGCCACAACTCAGTAGATAAAGAATATAATTAAAAACCGAAGATAAGATTAGAAAAATGCTTCCGGAGTAACTTTGCCGGAGAGCACATTGTGCAGCAGGTAAGCAGAACCATTTTCCCCTGTTACATAACAGGTCTGTTATACATTATTATACGTATTGTTATACATATTATTATTATTATTATTTTTTATTATTATTCTTGCGTTATTTGTTTGTTTGCTATGCAGGTAAACAAAACATTCACTGTCATAATGTCTTTATCAAAACTTTAATAGGATCAGCTTTTTAAACGATATTACTATTGAGACACTCATGCATTTGGGACTTAGGTGGATATTTTGGGCCAAATTAGTCTTCAGACAACAGAATCAGAAAATTGTGGTATGAATTCAAACCTTCCTGAATAAGGTTGCAATGCTTTAGCTGGTCCAGCTACCATGTAAAAGACACCTTCTATAATTTAAGTTATTAGTGCATTTTGCAGTCTATCAAGGCACATGAAGTTCTCTGTCTGAACGAGAGCAAATTAAATACTGAAAAGATTCTCTGAACAAGGTATTGGAATAGACAGGATATAATAACAACTTCTGAAATGTCTGATGCAACAATTAAAAATAACAAAAAACAAGTAAGTGAAAAAACAATGAAAGGAGAAACGACAGTTCAAGAGGGAGAAGCGGACTCATCATGTTTATGTCAGGATCCCCAGGGGTTTGATTACTTGTTGTAGCTCCCTGGAGATCCTGCAGTCTGTTTGTCTTTGCACCTCTTTAGTATTGTTTACCTGTAGATTCTTGTTCTTGTCTCTAGGTCTCTGTTCATTATTTACGTTAGTAGTTTATTGGTGCTTCCGTTTTATTCCTGTTTTCCTGTCTACCCATTCTCAGTTTGGTTGGTTAGGTTATTCTCGCATGTCTGGTCATTCATCATGTTTCCCTGTTAGATTCTGTTCTCCTCCTGCCCCTGCCATCTCATTGCCCTTCCTCTTCTTCAGCATAATTACCTTTACTCCTCTCACCTGTGCTAATGTGCTTCACCTGCGGTTCCTTCCGTCTCCTCCCCTATAAAGTGACCCAGTTCAGTCATACTAGTAGTCAGGTCCTCCGCTACCCAGTTCTGGTCACCTTCTCATCGTTTTCCTGGTTCCTGTTTTTCCCTGCCTGTAAGCCTTTGTTTCTGACTATTTCATAAATATTCCTCACTACAACACCTCCAGGTTCTTGCCTACACCTTGGTCAACATACCAAAGCCCAACTCCTGACAGTTTATGAATCTTATGTAGATTTCTGCACACTTTGAGAATGCTGGTTGAATGTTTGCCTACTCAACTAGGCTAAACTGGTTGAGGTCATTTAACTATGCAGTTCGGTAGCCTTGCATAGGTCAGACATTTTTAGTAAAGGTTGGGGATTTGGGAAAACCATCTAAGAAGCTCAATGTTAATATTTACATAGTGTGACTTTTGTGATCTCTGTCTGTCTGATTTTGGAACACCTGTTAGGTTCAGGTTTCAACTATCTAACTTTTGATGTGTCAAAAGGTTATGGTTTAATAATAATTGAAAAAAGTACAAATATTGGCAAGTGATTATGACGTCTTCATAGAAAAAAATGCTCTTTGACAAAAATACACAAATTGTCTCCATGTGTACGTGAGGAGACTACAGCATACTAAAGTAAATAATTTTTAACAACCACGGGCAGCTTTTTTTCTTATAATCAGCATAAAGTTTCAAACATGCAGATAGTAGAAAATTGCTATTTTCCTCATCAGCTAACAATGTTTGATTGTGTACCAGACGTTACATTTCAAAAGAAAGCTTAGTTCTTCCACTTTATGTTACTAATATTTTTCACGGATGAACTTACTTTATGATGTACATTACAAAACTTAGTTGCAATAAAATGCTGTAGAAGGCGATCAGCACATTACATTTTCCCCCCTAAACAAGAAGGAAATCCTAAGCATTAAAAAGTTAATGTTTGTTTAATAGTGCTGCAACAAAATGAGCTTTATTCTAATCAGTGTCTTTCATCAGAGTGATGCTGCTGTGATTATTGTGTCAGTCTACCTAAGGCTTTTCATTTGCTAACTTTATGAATTTATTCATCTATGCAGAAAAAAAGCTATCGTGGCAGGGATTATAGGCGAGAGGAGATCTCATACATACAATCTGAGCTCTTCATTGTTGCATGCACAACTTTGGTTTTCAGGGCATGACTTGTGCTGACAGTAACAGTAAGTGCTGAACGCTGCAGCGGCGCACTGAAGCAACATTAACATGGTGCATTAGCCTAGCTTTCTTGTGACACACTTACAGCCATTTGAGGCAGCCAGTGTGAGCCAGATCTGAACGTTTCGCTGCGAACCGCACCGCCTCACTGCTGCTCATCCTGATCACTGTCATCTGACTCTTGCAGTTTTGTTTTTGTCGTAATGTCTAAACGACAAACCCTAAACCCAGCGCACTTTTATTTTTATTTTTCTACGTTTTTTTTTCCCATTCATCTGATCTATTGCGTTGCTTTAAAATTCACAGAAGAAACTGCACTGTAAATCACATGTCAATACGCTTTAATCTTTTGACTTCTTTTTTACACACATGTAGTACAAAAAGAATAAAGTCGACCCAGACAGTCATAAAGAGAGATCAATACGGACTGAAAGCCGTCTCTTTCACCCTTTTCAGTTTCACAGCAGGCGCCTTTCTTGACCAAGTTGAATTCTGCCAGTGCAGTCAATGAGGGAGGGGTGAAGTCTCTCTACTCCACCTTTACGCTTTGTCCTCACAATCAGATACAGAAGAATAGGCTTAAATAGTCAATCAGTCAGAGCAATATCTGTGGGTCGTGGCCAGGTTAAGCTTTTGATAAACGCACACATCAATGGCAAGTCTCACACCTTTAAAAACTTGATATTTTAGAACTTTTCAAATTAAACCAGTCCATGTAATGAGCACACACACACACACACACACACACACACACACACACACACACACACACACACACACACACACACACACACACACACACACACACACACACACACACACACAAACTATAACAGACAAGGCTTTTTAGGGAGACAAGGATGGCAAATGCTTTGTATGAAGGATGGTTATGTGATAATTAAGAGTCTCTGCTATTATTATTATTATTATTATTATTATTATTATTATTATTATTATTATTATTATTATTATTATTATTATTATTATTATTATTATTTCTCTTGCTGGAAGGTGATTCTCCATCCCAGTCTTTAAGAGGATTTTCTTCCAGGATTACATGGTAATCTAGCTAAATTGCTCTCCTCCTATATGCAGACCGACGTTACTCTCCCAGCTGAGGAAAAATTCTCCCCACAGCATGTTGCTGCCATATCTATGGTTCATTGAGACAATGTATACAGGGGACTCCTGCCAGAGACACTGTTGTAGTCTTAAATTAAGCAGGTGAGGCCAGGGATGATCCCCAGAGGATGATCCCCAGGTGAGGCTGGGGATCATCCTCTCCCGCTCAAGAACAATCAGCGCTGAGGTCCCCCCTGGGTGTGCTCTCTCCCCACTCCTCTTCTCCCTTTACACAAATGAATGCACCTCAGCCGACCCGTCTGTGAAATCCCTGAAGTCATTGGTCTGATCCAGGACAGTGACGAGTCTGCATACAGACAGGAGGTGGATCGGGTGGTCCACTGGTGCGGTCAGAACCACCTGGAGCTTAACCCGCTCAGAACTGTGTAGATGACTGTGGACTTCCAGAGAATTTCCCCCATGCTGCCTCCCCTCACCATCCTCAACAACACTGTGTCCAGTGTGGATCAATAGACTCACATCACATAGTGACAGAGTGATGGATCCATTGCTGTGTGGTTTGGCTCATCAACAAAACAGGACAGGTCCACCCTCTAATAAACAATTAGGTCTGCAGTGAGGATCATTGGGGCCGATTTTCCCTCCATCCAGGACTTGTGCAGGTCTAGGGTCAGGAAAAGAGAAGCTAACATCTCTTTGGACCCATACATCCTGGACACAAATGTTTCGACTTTTACCTTGAGGGCATCGCCACAGAGTGCTTTTCACATAAAGAAATCAACTGAAACTGTTTCTTCTCCCAGGCTGTTGCTCTTATGGACACGGTGAACACCTTATAGTCTGAGTAATCAGCTACTCTGCAAAATAAGCATACACAATCTGCTTTTATTCATTTTTTTCTTTTCCTTATATTTAAAAATAGAAGTACAGTACATACACATACACACACGTACTGTTCCCTTCATCCTTTGTTTTATTTCCTCTAAAGTTGGTATATTTATACTTAATGTCTGCTGAGTGCTTTGCACCGTAGTCAAATTCTGCCAATAAAGCTGATTGGGATTCTGACTTAGCACCATCCATGTTGACCTGCCTAGTGTGTCCATACTAATGAGGTGATATCTGAAGACAACTGGTTGCACTTGTACTGCACTTTGAGTATCAGAGGAAAGGGGATGAATAAAAATGCACATCACAGTATTCATATGTTTGTCAACATTTTATAAAACTATATTTTTTCTTCTGCTCCACCAATAAACACTGCTTTGTGTGAAAAAGTTAAAGGGGTAAAAATACTTCTCCACTGGACTGTATACCAGTAGACATTGCTGCTGAAAACCTAAAGCTTCATTTTGTTTAGCTTTGCCCTGCGAGTGCTACTTTCTTGCTCTACTTCCTGCTCCACTTCTTGTCCCCTATAAGTAAGCTTGCTCTGGCATACTTTGCTTGTTTAACTAGTCCATCACAGCTAACAAATGTTCTTGCTGTAAAAACAGTCTTTGCGAAACCCAATAAAATAAGCAAGTGTGGAATTTCAGATTAATATAGGCAGCAAATATAACAGAAGTCAGATAAAGCTTTTGTATTTGCCAAAATAGCTCAACAACTCTTTCTCCGATTGCTGTGAAATCTGGTGCAGACATTTATGGTTCCCATGGTACTTGTGATAGGTGTCAAGGCAATTTTCTGAAGGTCTGGCCTTTTGTCTGCGAATCAAATACATTTTTTATTCTGTCGGGCCCCTGTCTCAGAAAGACAAACTTTGGATTTCATTTCAGGAGATGTCAGAACCTCAGCTGAGGATATACCATCACATTATCTGTACAGTGACGCCTCTACGTTGAATCATTAATGTGTTCTGATTGAAAAATGCTCTCAGATGCAAGCAAAACATGATTCATTTCTAATTTGAAATTCCTGTTACTACGAACGACTGTGGCTGTTCATCGTATCACTATAAACAGTCCATCAGTATGAGCTTATTCATTTCTAGTGATGACTAGAGAACCAGAAGAGCAGTGTCACATATTTACACACACCTATTATGGACATGAACGCCATATTAATTATGGTCTTGTGAGGATGCACACATACACCTGCAGTAATAGTTGGACAAATGTTCCTTAGTAAGGTAAAACAAGCACTTTTTTCTGCCATGTTCAAGCTTCTGGGATCATTGTGGTTGTATATTTCACTGCTCTTTCTTGACACAGGGCCAGCCTTAAAGCACAGTCCATACCCCCGGTTTAGTTGAGGACGGTGTCATTCCAGACGTATAAAGTTACTTGTCGCATCTTCTTCAAATTAATTTGACATTGTTGCGTTGAAACACTCAGCTGTTTTCGGGTTTCTAGCTTTCCTCTGTTATTATCCCAGCCTTTTTCAACCAGAATCTGATACTGATTCTGATTTTGGAAAGCTCCTATACCAGTGACAAAAACAAAAGCAAAAAAACTCCTAATAATGATGCTGTCATGTTGGGAAAGTCTTCTTACCTCGACTCCTCCAAGCACAATACTTGTTGCTGTGGCCAAATAGCTCAATCTTTGTCCGGGCTGTCAAACGTTTCTAATGCTTGTCCATGAGGGAAGCCAATTTTAGCTCAGCTAGAAGTCATTGATATTGGAGTATGTTTATTTCTTGGTTGGCACTCTTTAAGTCCATAAAAGCCTCTCTATTGACTGCAACAAAGGTGTTTATGCCACAGATGATGGTTATTTGGGTTGTTGCTGAACATCCTAACCATTTTACTTCCATCTGATGGCAGTTTGAAGCACATGGTTTATACATGGACATTTGAGAGTGATCCTACTGGAAGATCATCTCAAATTGAAATCAAAAGTAGTTTAAAAATGGATGAAAAAAGGCTTATGTTAAGCTTCCCGAAATAGCCTTCCAAAATCCCTCACCCCAACCCTTTTTTTTTTTTTAAATTTGTGGACGCTTATAGGTTGCTTTCATGCCAGCTTCACCAAATGCCAAGAAGAGTGTTGAAAAATCCAGCCAACCCTATGGCTGAAAGCTTATTGATGACTACAAACACTTTGTGTGTGTGTGACGTGCAACTTGGTAAGATAGAGTTAACAACATTTTTAATGGAGTTTACTATACACATTTTAGCCTGCCTGCTTAATTTTGAACCAGGGTGGACTATAGTAAATTAAAAAAAGATTTTTGCTCTCAATTATTTTTAAAGGTTTTTAGGTTGTTTGTCAATTCCACTGTGGAAAAAGAATAGTTCAAATGCATCAAGTCGAAAACTTATATTAAATTCATACACATGATAAGCTAATGTGGAGTTCTGACCAGATATCCTTCAGCAGAAATGACTTTGACAAAGTTAGAGTTTCATGCCCAATGTAACACTGCCATTATGAGCAAAATAAACCCACCTTAGTGTTCAGTGAACTAAAAGGGTAGGAAATGTTCCCTTTATGGATCGTTATGAGAAGAGTTCAGTTTCTCTGTAAGAATACCTGTGGACTGCAACAGTCACTGTATGCTACAAGGAAGACTACTCATCATCAAAAACTGAAATATCCTGTTATAAGACAACAGAGATGTTGAAAAGTAGAAATGTTCAAAAGTTAAGTCAGAACTGAAGTCTGTGAGGGGCCAGTTCAAGTCAAACCTCAAGTCTTTTACCAAAGTAAAACCTTCAAGTCTATAACAATTGAAGTAAATGTTTTGCCTGCCACTGAGTCTTCCTCTAAAACTGTTTTGCTGCTGGTTAGGAGTTGAAACATGTGCTGTTTGCCCCTAGGCCTCTAGCCCTAATTAAACATGTTATATTTAACAATTTATTATTTTTTTCAGTAGCATTTAATAAAGAATACAAAAACAAAATGCCTAAGGCAACGTTAAATTGTTTTGAGTATTGATAAAGAGTAATATTTATCACATTATTATTAAAAAGACTTTATGGTAAAAGAAAAAAAGGTTTAAACATTGTATTTATGAAATGAAAAAAAATATATATGTTAATTATGTAAATGTTAATTTTTTTCACCTCCAGCTAATAAAAACACAGTATTTGAGAATACAATATTGCACCAGACCAATAAAAAAGCAACAATGTTCATGCAGAAATAGGGACCTAATGAGTAGTATGTATGATACCAGCAAATGGTTGTTTCTTTAAAATTGTACCTTTATCCTGACAAACAATCTCCTCAGAAATGCATATTCTAATTTGCTGAATATGACTTCCCTTTACTCTCTGCTGGTTCCTCTGTTATACCTGTCAATAAACTCCCATTGTTCTCAGCCTGATTTCCTGTTCCCTGTGCTTGGTTGATTCTTTTGGATTTTTGCCCTTTCACTCACTGTAAATTGGTTTTTCATTTTTTTTTTTTTATTAAAGTACTCTTAACTTTCACCAGATGGTTTCTGAGACCTCATCTGCTCTCTGGTCCAGTGAAAGCCTGACATATCATGACAAGTACATTTAACTGTACCATTGCACAAACTCTTGGGAAATTTCTCTGTTTATTGCCCCTCTAGAAATGAAAGAGAGTTATCATTATGATTATCTTTATTTGCCATTGCGACATATATGGCAATACATTTTTTTCTTCTGATTTAACGCATCCCTTATGGAGCCGTGGGCTGCCACTGTGCGGCGCCCGGGGAACATTGTGGGCCTAAGGGTCTTGATCAGGGACCCAGAGTGGCAGTCTGCGCAAACAACATTCTTTTTATTAAGCTAATAACTGTTATTCTCTGTGTTAATTTTGTTCCACTCCTATACTAAATACTCCACCATATAGGTTTTTTATTCACATTGAAAAATCAGGTTATAAATCTATATTTAATATCATTGTTACTGAATCTTAGCAGTAAACATGTTCAAATGTATATTTTAAATTACGGCTTACTAAAAAAGGGTCTCCCAATGGAGGAAATGAGAGAGAATTTAGATCTTTCAGTTGTAGTCATGCCATCAGCCACCATCTTTCCAAGACAATGCCTGATGTGAACACCAGAACTGACACTAGATACTCCAGTTTTACAACGTAGTCTTGGCGAGAGAGTTAAGAATGTGGCTACAGGGAGTAAATGGGAATTAACCTGCCTCCTTTTCAAAAAAAGTGTTGATTGCTCAGATCTGTTGGCCTTGCTGGGCATGTAAGCGTCCACATGCATTCAGTGCAATTTGCATTGTGAATACACTGCAGAAAATAACACGTGCAACGCAACTATCAGGATGGAGGAAATCGCGAAGTCTTGTGACGTCCCTTCTCGGTTTCTTGCTATTATGTAATGCCTCACAATACTTGAAGCTGAAAACAATAGAAAATACTTCTCAATCTACACACATTTCAACTAAGGATCCAGATGAATTTTCAATCAATGTACACATTTTACTGCCTGAATGTGAAGCAAACAACTTCATCGCATGTCAGTGATCACTGTGGATGAACGCTCTTCCCTGATTGCCCCCTAGACTCTTCGTGCTATGGTAACGACCCCTAATGACCACCATTGTGGCAGCAGCTGTAGTCCCCGCAACAGTTGGTTAGTCGGGCTCTTTCACACCGAGACAAAAGGAGGACAGCATGAGGAGGAAGAGAGGGCAGGAGACATACTGTCATCAACAGTCAGATGGGGCATTCATCAGCGTCTGCTGAAGCCCCACTAAATTCACTCATCTATCCCATTATTTCACCCACTTGTTGGTTCTTCTGTCTTCTGCCCACATTTGCCTCATCCGTCTGTTATGTTATTGCCTTATTTTCAATAGATAATTAGCTTCCTAATCATCTATTATATATCTTCTTCTCAAGCAAACAGATTTTTTTTGCAATCATAAATACACATTAGCAATCATCATAATTACTGCCGCATCTCTCAAGCAGATGGAGTTCGTCACAACCGTTTTCATTCGTTTGAACAGCCCACTAACACTTTCTCATCCCATCTTTTCCCCACTTTTAATGTTTTGACCTTCTCTTGCTGGCTCTATAATTTACTGTCCACTCTTCCTGCTTATCTTTCTATACATCAGCATCTCCAGAGACTCTCAACAATCAGCGTACCCCGTGAGTCCCTGTGCCGGGAGAGCCTGAAATATTGATGTCCCGAAGTGAAGGCCACCTCCCGCACACTCAGCAGGGGAATCAGGGTCCGTGCTCAGGTGGACTCGAGCGGTGCCGGTTGAACTTTAGCAAAAGGAATATAATCACATCAAGGTGAGGCAGACTGTAGGAAAATGGGAAATGAGGAAGCAGATTTGAGGCCGTGTTAAGTTTTTAAATGAATGTTGTGGTGAAGAAAGAGCTGAATCAAATGCAGAGCTCTCCATGTACTAGCTCATCTGCATTCTGATCCTCACCTATGGTCATGAGATATGGTTCATGACCGAAAGGTCAAAATCCTCGATACAAGAGGCTGAAAAGATTTGCCTTTGGATGGCTTTAGAGATAGAGTGAGGAGCTTTGTTATCTGGGGAGAGGTCAGAGTAGAGCCGCACTGAAAAGATTCCCGCTGGGCGGCTACCTTCTGATGTTTTCTTGACTAGTCCCACAGGAAGGAACCTAGAACCTGCTGGAAGGACTATATATCCCCTCTAGCATGGGAAAGCCTTGGGATCCCCCAGAATAAGCTGGAGGATGTCGGTGGGAAGAGGGGCTTCTGGGGTTCCCTCCTGGACCCGTTGAACCTTATCTTGAATAAGCAGAACACGATGAATGAATGACTAATGAGTTAAGAAATTTGCTCTGCGCATATTTTAGGCTCTTTTAATCGCTTTATATTCAGAAGGTGGATTATAGCCTTTTTTTAAGTACATGGAGTTCTTGCAGATTTGATGAAATATTAATGAAGTGAGGGAAACTAAAAATGTATATCCAGCTTGGATGTTATCCGATACTTGCTGTTTTTTAAAGGACAACTCAGCTTAAACCGCCTGCTTAAAGTAAAGTTACAGCGACTTCCATCCATGCATGCTGACACTATGTTGAATTCACAACAATGTATTAAGAGGACATAGTGCCAGTGAGTCACAGATTCCTATTATAATTTTATAATTCGGCTCTTCGTAAGGCAAAGTAAAAAGGACCAATAGATGACAGTGTCTTGTGATTAATGGACATGAACAGAGGAGGTGACTGAAGAATTTAGCAGCAGAAAGGTTTTTAATACAATAGAAAATAAAAGCATGTCTTCCCGAGCTTCAAGCCAGGCCTGCATTGCATCACTCAGAAAGCTGTAGGCTGGCATTCCCAGCTGCCTGTCAACATTTAGGCTGACCTACTTTCTCTATGCATTAATTCCAAATGCAAATGCGAATATGTAAGTTTTCAGCACAGATTCATACATTACCATTTATAAATATTTCTATCAAAATGCTCTGGTAACAAAGAAAGTTTGTTACATGTGTGTTAGGTAAATAACTAAGCTGATTTAGTCTAATTTAATAATTTAGTCTTCTGTTTAATGTTTACTAAAATATGCACTTACACGATCCATCAGTGGTGTTGTTCTTTGTACCTCCTAAAACCATTTCACAATACCGCTTTACAGAATCTTTTGAACTGAAAAACAGTCTGAAAACACAGGAATGTCTTTGAACCTGAAATGTTGAATGGGATTAAATTGTAAAAGTATTATAGAGGCCCAAAAAGAAAAACTGCCAAAGAAAGTTTTATGAACAGATTTACTTTGTATGCCAACGAATAATTTATTGTTTGAGACTGAGACATACAATATTAAATTTATTTGAAGATCTTTTAAAAATCTGGACTTTTAGTAAGTGAATAACTTCATTGTTCTGCAGTGGCTGACTCATAAGCTCAGTGTTGCTGCTGTAAGTCTTTGTGCATCATATGAAGGAGGTTAGATTGACACACTATAGTTTAAAAAAATAAATAAAATGCAATCTTTGACAAGAATTTTTTCACATTCAACATATATTTAGTGTTTATAAGCTGTGTAAAAAGCTTTAAAATAAATCAAATTTATGTTGTTACAGTGTTAACAAAATCACTATTGTAACAGTGGTTGCCCTATCAATTAATTTGAATATCAGCTGTAACCAAATCATGTTTAATGTTTAATGCTTTATCTTTTTTAGTTTATCACACTGTCTCTGTCTCCAAACGTTAGATAATACACACCTTGATGTCCTCCAGGGTTAGAACTATATTGTGAAAAAAGAGGGATATTTCTCCTGGCCAGTCTTTAATACTAACTTTAACTTAAAAATAATAACTTTATTTACAAAGTGCTCTCAGACAAATTGCTGAACTGAAGAAATAAGACAATACAGGAGAAAAGAATAGAATATAAAATATAAAACAAAAATGAAAAATTTAGGCATAAATAAGATGCCTAGGATAGGGTGAAAAAAGTGGTTTTACAGCTTGTCTTTATGATCCTCCACAGAGCATGCATGCCTAATATTAATGATGGCAGTAATAGTTTAATGGTGAGATCATGCTAGTGATGGTAAAATTTTAAGGCTTTCCACACAGCACCAGGCCTGAAACTGGATGTGGAGGGTGTTGATTTGGCAGTTTTTGTACAACAAAAGACCACATCAAGAATATAATTAAAAAATTCCCCTAATAATCAATAATCAAGCTCCATCTTATATCAGAGCTCTGATTACCCCTTATGTTCCTAACAGAGCACTTCGCTCTCAGACTGCAGGTCTGCTGGTGGTTCCTAGAGTCTCTAAAAGTAGAATGGGAGGCAGATCCTCTAGCTATCAGGCTCCTCTCCTGTGGAACCAACTCCCAGTTTTGGTCCATGAGGCAGACACCCCGTCTACTTTTAAGACTAGCCTTAAACTTTCCTTTTTGATAAGGCTTATAGTTAGATTGGCTTAGGTTATCCTGAGCTATCTCTGTAGTTATGCTGCTATAGGCTTAGGCTGCTGGAGGACATCAGGGTCTATTTTTCTCAATCTGCTGAGTTCTTCTACTGTTCTTTAATTTGCATTGTTTGCTGTTATTTCAGCTGTTAACTTTATGTTCTCTGTAATTTTTCTCTTCACAGTATGTACACCTGGTCTGGTGAAGCTGTGACATCATCCAAAGTTTTTACGCTCGCTTGAGGTGGTTTTTGACTTAATTGAAAAACAGTAAATGCACAAAACCGGAGACGGAAACACATTTTTTTGAATCAGTTCTGACATAGCAAACTGATTCGACCTTTACATGATTCATTGTCTTACATGACCAATCATCTCTTTCTGCTGCCGGCGTCTTCTCGGATATTTCAATAACACTCGGAAACAGGTCTGGACTGACAACGAGATGGTAAATGGACTGAACTTCCATAGCACTTTTCCAGTCATACTGACCACCCAAAGCGCTGTACACTAGAGCCATATTCACCCAATCGCTCTCACATTCATACACCGAGACGCAGCTCGATAGGCAATGTGGGGTTAAGTGCCTTGCCCAGAGGCACATTGACATGTGGCAAGGGGAAGCTGGAATTGAACACACAACCTTCTGATTGCCAGACAACTACTCAATCCATCAAGACACAGTCGTCCTGCAAGTCTCCCTACAAGTCGCCCTACAAGTCGCCCTACAAGCGTTTCTCATCCGTGAAAAAAATAATAAAATCAGCACATTCAGTAAACCCCCACACTAATCTGTGGTCTGTGCTAGTTAGCAAGTGCTACTTCCATCTTATTACTGCCAACGTCAACGTATGACGACATTACGTTGTGTGATGCCGGGTTAATTCTCTATATCCCAGTAAACAGAAACATGTCTGATTCGCGTTTTCTTTTATGCAATATTTTAAAAGTTCAAAATTTGCATGAGCATTGGATGGAAACACATCTATAGAAAGGATTCCTGGACCAATGTGTGCTTCTGTGCTTTTGTGTCTCTGCTCTGTCTCCTCTAACCCCCAGTCAGCCGAGGCAGATGACCGTTCACACTGAGCCTGGTTCTGCTGGAGGTTTTCCTTCCTGTTAAAGGGGAGTGTTCCTCTCCACTGTCGCTTCATGCATGCTCCGTATGAGGGATTGCTGCAAAGCCATCGACAATGAACACAACTGTCCACTGTGGCTCTACACTCTTTCAGGAGGAGTGAATGCTGTTTGTCAAAACTTGATGCAATCTGCTGGGTTTCCTTAGATCAGAAACTTTTTGACCAATCTGCCTGTATAATTTGATTGAATCGGGCACAAGCAGTCGTATAGTCGATTTGGGGTGACCCCCCCCCCCCCCCTTTGGTCAATGTTGGATGTGAGTGTTATGTGGGAATGTGTGTACAGCGTCTTTTTTTTTTTTTTTTTTTTTTTTCCAGGTATGGGTGTGGTCCGCTCCCTCTCCCAAGAACATCTCAAGTCACGGGCTCGTCTCCGCGGCTCTTGAGGGCGTCGGCATTGCGGTGGCTGGGGGATTTCCTCGGGGTCGTCTCTGCTCCTTCCTTGGGGGGTGGGTTGCAGATATCCTGTGTCGGCCCCTCCTGGGCGACCTGCTTTAGGGACCCCTTTGGGAGTCCGGGGTTACGGGTCCCCTGACGCCTGCCTCTGTGCTCGGGGAAGGTGGGTCTTTGGTTCTCCACAATCACTATCAAGCTATTTCTGGATAATCTTCACCTAAACTAGTGCACTTTCACATCTCCCACAGGTGCTGGGTCCCAGGTATTAAGTGTTCACTTATATACAGTAATCTTATAATTTATTTATTTATTTATTTATGTTCTTTCACTTTCTTTTTTTCAAATATCACATTACACATGTCAGCTTACATAATAATATATATGATTTAGCAATGGCATCTAGGTGTTATTCGAGTGTATCTGTTGCTTTATGTCTGTTGGTTGTGCTGTTCTTTTTGTGTCTCTTTCCAGGTGATGGAGCAGACAAAGAAGGTTTTATCATTCTCTCCCTTTTATATCCTCTTTCTTTCACCTCTACTCTTTTTTTTCTTTTCTTTCACTTTATGTTCTTCTTTTACTCTCCCATTGTCATGTCCATATAATTTGAAATTCTCCTTGCAGGAATCATAATAAAGCTATTTACAAGCATAAATCAAGTGGAGCACTATGGCGAAAGCCGTTTGCTCCACTTGTAAAAGCAAAATCTGTCGAGCTCTATCTGGCATTGAGACATCAATTCCTATTGCCATATTGCTAGACAGGACACTGGAAAAAAAAAAAAAAAAAAAAAGAATTTGACTTTGTAAAGTGCCTTGAGACGACGTGTGTTGTCAATTGGTGCTCTATAAATAAAAATGAATTGAAATAAAAGTGAATAATTGGTCACTATTGTTAGGATTAGGTTGGATACTTTAACCTGTGAATTGGGAAATTTGGGAAATGAACCAACAATGTTCCCATTGAGAAAACTCCCCTCCCACAGACATTAAAGCGTGCTAATTGTGCCATACAGTAATAAAGCAACAGACCAAACTTATGCTTTTACTGGTTTGATTATACATAATATATGAACCCTTCAGACAAAAAACACTGAGTAAAATTAAAGCTAATACAGGAAATCCACTATGATGCCATTGTAACCCCAAATTCAGGCATGGAAAACATTGCTGGTGGCCTCCCGACTTTATTGCTGTTTTTTGCTAGGTTTGTAGAGGAGGTGTAAACTATGTCAACACAGAGCAAAACAAATTAGCATGAAAAGAACAAAACTGGGCCTGAGGTGCACAGAATGATAATTACATGGATCATACTCTGCGGATGGTTCTTGTTTGAAAGGGGATATTAACCCTCCAGGGTCCAAACTCTTATGACGTACTTGAATAAATGCATCTGTAAATGATTTATGAGGAGGCTTATTTTAAGGACAGTGAACTGGTCTCATGTCAGAAATCCAGCTTATTTTCATGCCTTTCAGATTTCTTATCACACTGTGAGGCTTTATCAACACAAAATAATGCTCCATTGTGCTACAAAGCGAATGTCACATTTGGTTAAGGGTTTAGATATGCTGGGCCAATCGCTACCGTCAACAATTTTATTGTTAACTTTTGCAATAGGTCAACACTAAGCAGTGCAAAATTGTAAGGAAAATTATACATTCATTTAAATATTTTAACAAACTAAAATCCAAAAATATAATATGCATTTATATTGAGCTTCCATTACTCTGATGTTCCTAGATAAATTCAGTACAACCAGTCACTTCAGCAAATAGTCAACCTACATGTGCTTTTATCTCAGAAGCTGCTTGGAGAACATCAGCAAACAAACCACATTCTCAAAACCAAGGAATAAAGCAGACAGACAGGCCAGGATAAAGTTTTTTGGAAGCTTGGATCAGGATTAGATTATAAAACATGGAAACTGTGGAAAAGCTGCAGGAATTCACGACTCAGGTGAGATAATCTGTTTACGGGTCAAGCATCAGTCGTGCACACCACAAAATATGACTTAGACTTAGACAACGTTATTTGTCATTTTGTATGCACGGAGTGCGTACAGAAAGAAATTTCGTTTCATACAGCTAGTAAATTGCAATAAGATTAAATTACAGTATAAGGTGCAGCATGGATTTAAAAGGGAGGGTGGCATAAAGTAAACCATTGTTGAAATAACGCTACAAGAAGGTCTGCTTGCATTTTGCTACAAGCTGATGTAGGGGACAGAGTAAATGTGTGGAAGAAGTTAGTCTGGTCAGATGAGATGAAAACTGAATATGTTATCCCAGTAAAAACTAACACACTGAACACAACATCCATTGGTATCATCAACAACAACAAGAACAACAACAACAATACTACTTTTTATTTGTCACTCCAACTTGTACATTCCAATTAAATGTGTCCTCTGCATTTAACCATCCCTTAAGGAGCCGAGTGGTGACGGGAAAACAGATCTGGTCAGAGTCGATGAGAAGATGGATGAAGGTAAATACAACCGAATCATAGATTTACCTTGCAGCAGGACATTGACCCTCAACATAGAGATAAAATCATGTTAAAATGTCCTATAGATGAAAATCAAATCCCTTTTGCAAGTAAGGATGGGCAGAAATTTGAGAGTTGAAATGTGCTAATCCGGTTGACACATACACTTAAAAACTAGTCCTGTTTAGTTCCCCCTTTACTTCATAGTAATTAACCATTTTTGTGTTAATCTATCCCTATCGAGGTATAAAATCCCAATAAAACATAATAAAGTTTGTGTTTGTTATACGGTTAAATGTGACAAGGTTAAATGAGTTCTATTAACACTTTTGCGAGGCAGCATTGGTTAAAAATGATTCATGATTTTCTTCTAACCAATATGGTTACAATGTTTGAACTCAGTTGATTGTTCAAAATGAAAAGTGCTAGACTCTTAATATCATCTTCTCTAGTCAAGTTAAGTTTATTTGTATGGTACATTTCAGCAACAAGGCGGTTCAAAGTGTTTTACATCATGAAAACATAAAAACATCATGAACACATTGAAACAGTCACCGGTTGTGCAACCAATAACAAACATTAAATTGTATCAAGTGAAAACATCAATACTCATCAAATATGTTGGTCAGTGTTCCTGTTATTATGGGTTGAAAGCAATTCTAAACCGGTGGGTTTTCAGTCTTCATTTAAAGGAACTCAGTGTTTCTCACTTAATTCATTCTATCACACACTTTAACGGGAACAGATGTAATAGTACAGAAAAGTTCTCATCCACATTTAAATGTTAGCATCTTTGCACAAAAATATCCCAGATCGCCAAATGAGGTCAGTGCCTTACGAGGTGAATGTAGGTGACTCACAAGCCTCCAGCGCAGCCGTGCTGCAGGAGCTGCACTGAAATCTAATGAGCTGAATGAGAGTGACCCGTGAGAACTGTTGCTGAACTCTGGGGCTTGAGTGAGGGGTTTTCGTCAGCCGAAACACCTTTCTGGCCAGCAAACAGCACCGCTAGCGGACTACGCTGCAACATTTATGAATAGACAAAGGGGTGAGAATGAGGTCATGTTCAAACACAGGGGATTTTTTATTTTTTTTTTAATTTGTAGATCTCACTAAAAGCATCTGACTAAAACAGTTGTTGCCTTTTTGGTGATTTCATTTTTTTTATTTGGCATTTCAAACAAATCAAATTTCAGCTCTCTTGCATAATAAATCCACTAAAAGGGCCACATATTATAGCAACATCACTTTAATCTGCTAAACTCGCAAAATAAAAAAAAAGACATATCTGTTTGTCTGAACAAAAACCTTCCTGCTGAAAAATGCAGGCATTATTGAAGACAGCTAGATTTACTGATATGACATTCAGTTGTTGGTCTAAATATTAACATGTTTCATTGAACCAAACCTTTTGCCTTTGACCCTTTAATCCAAAGTCATACGAGATAAGTAAGGCCTAAATTAAATGTTGCTGGGTGCCTTAACCCCTTTGCTTTTGCCTCTACATTTAGAACAGGTAACACGAAAGATTTTCACTAGTAAAAGTGTAATCTTTCAGAGTGACATTTATAAAACAAATATGACAAAACACCCTCAGTAAATATTTCCTCAAAAAGTACTTCATAATGGCAATCAGCGAAATACCCTCGTTATGAAATCTGTATAATGTTTATTTATACAACAGCTGGAGCACACTAATCACTCTCCAGCTTTTTTTAGGACAAAAATGACAACCTGTTTTGTATCTTTAATGTTTAATGATGTGTTCAACCACCTGCTTCGACTACTGTTTCCTGAAAAATGTGCAGAGAATCCAGATTTCAGTGTTTCCTGTTTGGTATAACCGGCAACAGTCCTTAATAGTTGGGTAATGTTTCATATGGCATCAAATGATGTGCAAGTAAAAAAAACAAAAAAATAGGTGCCCTACAGCAGCCTGGATTTCTTTCTAACATTTCTTTGGAATCATGAATATTTTAGATCAATTAAATCTTTGTACAATGTAATAAATTACATTCCTGGTGAGAAATAAATTAGGACACCCTGACATTTATTGCCATTGAAAAATGTAAAAAAATAAAATAAAATACCATACGCAAGCACGTCCCATCAGGTGAAAACGGATAATAAAATTTTACTCAACATTTTGAAGAAAGTTTGCCATGCTTAAATGTCAGATATGTAGTTTGATGTGCACCCCAACACTCGTACGTACGAGTGAACCCCATGGTAAAATCAAACGAGCTGTCTGAGGCCTTCAGGAAGAAAATCGTGGCAGCTTATAAGTCTGCTAAGAGATCTAAAGAGTTTTCAAAAACATTTCCATTCAGCCATTCCACTGTATGCCTCCAGGGGAGGACATCCAAAACAACTTCCAACATTCCCAGTTCATCAAACACTTTCTTCGGCATCTGATTAAAAGGACCGTAAACGGCAAGTAAAATATGAGGGAAATTCTTTTTATCACTGTGGTGCACCTTAAAATTAGTAACATGCTCATAACTAATAATGGGATTAAGTCTATTGGGTATGAAAAAAGGACATCCTTTTTATTTTTTTTATATTTTTTATATGAACAATGTCAATGTGACCAATAAGTGGTCTCAAAATTGAAATAGTTGGTTAGATTTTATGTTTTTTTACTCTTCTGGGATAGATGAACAGCAATTATACCAAAGGCAACACGTTTGAATTAACCAAAACAGGCACTACGTTTGCAATAGTTAAAATATACCATTTATGAACACGTGTTACTGCTGTTCCTCATCCATTCATTGTTGCAATACATCCTCCTGCTACATATACTTTCACTACTCAAATGTTCCTACACATAACTTTTCTGTACAGATAAAATCTTTGTTGGTTTTGCTGCTACATTGCAAATGACAAATAGGTACTTATATTTAGAATGTTTCTCTTTTGTCTCCTGTTTTTACTCTGAGCCTTGCAACAAGATTTCGCTCAAATGTACACCGTAAATGAGCAGTTGAATGACAATGAAGTCTATGAGTTTTCCTTCACTTTAATTGTCGAACTAAACAAATCTAAAAAAGAAAAAAACATGTAGAAGGATTATCCAGCTCCAGGCCTCCTTCTCAGGCTCCAACCCGCTCAGCCCTTTTCTGGTTCATAAATTATTTGAATTAGGCATTCAAATAATGCTGTCGTTCTGAGGATTACCCAGAATCCATTTTAAAATTTATAACATGAATAGGAGTTCATGTGTAACATATAACAAGGCTTTCTAACAACAAGAATGGTTCAACATTGGCACACTTTTATTTTCTGGAGAATAAAAATGACATGACTGTTCTTGCTGTTCCTGCAATACCTTCCCCCCACCCCCCCACCCCCCCCCCCCCCCCTCCCTCCACCATATGAGCAGCAGTGTTGTTAAGGCAATATTAATACTGGCAGCTGTTGCATTAATCCCATGGTTGCAAGTTTTTTCAACGCCAAGCCGTCTCTCTCTTCATTCTCTTTCTAATTCTGATTAGAATCCCACTCTCCTCATTAACCCCCAATCTTACCTCTCCAAACTGAGTATCACACCACTTGGCACACGCACACAGACCAAATGGGGACCCCCTCAAGAAGCAAATGCTGGAACGCTCTATAGTATTCTAAGCAGCTCATTCAGCAGAGTTGAGTCTCAGGCCTACGTTCTGAACTCTGTAGTTGCAGAAAACATTCATGTCTATCCTCAGTCACCTCCTTTAATCCTGATCCTAAACACAGACAGCATTTATAAGTGAGTAAATTCTATATTGTTTATTATCCTGTGAGCAGTTGTAAACCCAAGGATAACTTGACAGAGTTTCCTTTGGGGTAAAAGATTGGATCTGGTAAAACCGGAAGCAAGATACTTAAATAAACTGAAATAAGTTTCAGACTGTAGTTTTGAGAGTGGAGGTGATAGTCTACAGCTATGTGTTAGAGATTGGATATTAACCCTCCCTTCACAGAATAAATAAATAAATATTGGGACATCTGTACCCCCCTGGCACGAATGTGGTCTTGGTCTGATTTTGATAACTTTTCCCATTTAAAATACAGTGTAAATGGTAAAAAAAACAACAACATTGCCACTAAAACACCATATGCCAACTGAAAGTAGCTCATATAAAACATTGCTGCCTGAAATTCTGCCACACACCGGCAGACCAATGCAACTAAATGAGCTATTACCTCCCAGCCTCGACGAGCGCCGAAGGATTAAGCAGCAATCCTTAAATCTACACTCATCATAAAAAAAAAAAACCCATGACACAAGCTCTTGCAGGGATACTGCTGTTGCACTACCAGCATTCACAATAATACAGACAGGCACTGTCAGAGCCCAATCATTATCAAGCATCAGCAGCCTAACTTCCCCAGCGAGCTCTACCCCAGGGTTCAAATGTCAGACTGTCAGAGCGATTTACTAATCCTGCTGCGGACGTCACGCCGTGGAGTCGAGCGCTTCCCTTGTTATGGGGAGTTTGCCTTTAGTGTATTGCTTTTCTCCTCCAGAGATAATTGTATCTGTACTGAGTTTAAAACTAGAGCAAACTGATGTACTGTAATGTGTCAACCACAAGAAGCAGCAGAAAAGTAACTGAGCTCAAGATTCTCCCAGCGTTTCTTCTTCAATACATTATTGAAGAATGTCCCCAGCTAAAGGATGTGTGTGCCAGAAAGGCAAGCAAGTGCAGAACATAATGCAAAAATAAAAAAAAATAAAAAAAATCTCATCAGTGTTGAGGGTTAACAGAGTCCCCATGTGAGTGGCGCTTCTAGTCTAATCCTTCTGGCAACATTTTCAAATGATAGCGATATAAAGTGAATTGACTTGGCAGGCAAATTTTCATTATGAAAAGGTTTTCTTCCAAGAAACATTGTTCTAAAGCGTAACACTCTGTGGGAATGAGCATTTTGTTCGAATCAAATCTTCCATTTTCTGTTGTTCTCCATTGACTGAGGGGACTTGGGTGCAGTGTAAAAGTTCATTGTGCTTTAAGTGGATGGTCCAGTTTATTATATAGGGCAAAAACAAGGACAGTGGCATTTTTAGCAGGGGAGTGGGGGAAGAGGAGTGAGAAGGAAGAAAGGCAAGGAAGAAAATGACGCATAGAGTGCAAAGAAAAACTGGAGGAATCATGGAAAGGTTTTCAATGAGAGTCAAGCAACGTTAGTTCGCCCTGAACACAGCATTGGCCAAAATAATCCACTGTTTCTGGCTTCTGTTGAGTGGACAGGAGAAGTCAATAAGCACAAAGTGCTTTGCAAAAGTTTAAATATTTTGGGAAGCCTTCTGACATTGTGTCACATTACAATTTCTGCAACCACAGCTGCAAATATTTGGGGGAATCATTTTTTACCAGTTTCTTTTCTTTTCTTTTCCTTCTTTTTTTTCCTTTTGTCTTTGCAAACTAGCTCCAGCTCAATCACGTTGGTTGGAGAGCATCTCTGGAAAGACATTTTGTACGTCCCAGATTCTCAGTTGGATGTAGGTCTGGCCTTTGACTGGGCCATTCCCTGTGACTGAGAATGCTTCAATCTAAACCATGCCTGTGCAGCTCTGTCTGTGGGTTCAGAGTTTTTGTCCTGTTGGAAGGTAAAATTCAAACCCAGTCAATTGTCTCTTGCATTTTCCAAGAGGTTTCCCACAATGATTGTCCTGTAATTTAGCTCAGCCCACCTTCCTATTAACTCTGACCAGCGTCCTTCTCTGTGCAGAAGAAAAGCCTTCCTACAGCAAGATGCTGCAATCACTATCTTTCCCAGTGGGGATGGTGATTATAGAGCAACACAACAGGGATTTTTTTAATGTTTCACCTGAACAGAGTACTTTATTCCATATGTCTGTGTCATCCCTAATATGCTTTGTTGCGAATTACAAACGGGACTTCTCTTTTTTAACAATGGGTTATTACCATTCTTCGATAAAGGTCAGATTTCTGGAGTCTATAACTACTAGTTTATGCAGTTTTCATGAAGGTTAAACACTGCTCAGAGAGATGCTTGGGACATTGCTTTGTAACCTCACTCTGCTTTAAACTCTCTATCTCTGACTTGCCTTCAGGATTCAGTTTGTTCACTAATGTTCCCTGACGAACTTCTAAGGCTGGTGTAGAAACAGCTGTTTTCAACACAGTTTAACTCACACACAGGAGGACATTTTAATGAAGAAGTGACTTCTGAAGACAATGTGTTGCTCTGGATATAATTTCAGAGTAAACAGGGTCAAATACAAATGAAGAGTTTATTTGCAAAAAACAAAAAAACTAAAATGTAAGTGTGTGTGTGCGTGTGTGTGTTTGAGATGCCATTATTTTGTTATGTCACTCACTCTTACTTGATCAAATCCGCCCGGTAGGTTAGTTGACTGGTATCACTTTAACTAAATAATAAAAAGTATGTTTTTGCAAATGAACTCTTCCAATGTACATCCTACTTTTCAAATTTTTGTCAAAGATTTGCAAAACCATGTATAATTTTCTTTCTTTTCTCCTTACCTTATGACGTTCTGACGATTTTATAAAGTCCCAATAAAATACATTGAGATTTGTGAGTAATGTGACATAATGTCTCCTCATGGTATAAATCTTTGTAAAGTTTTGTATCCGTTCAACAACAGCATCAATTTTTCCGTCCATCACACATACAACAAATAAACATTAAATATTACCAAGGTAGTACCAGCTAATCATCTCACTGCCACATGTTTAACAAAACCTGTCACTCTGCAGACAAACTTCTACACCAACGCACAGATGTCTGATTTAAATATGAATTATTCGTATTTATTGCTTGCTTTCATGGTATGTGCATGTCCTCCACTCTTCTTCTAAGTGAATCAAGCGTCCCATTTTCACTGACTGGCAACCAGGTCAGCAGCTTGTATATTTACAGCATCAGGCACTCCGGCTCTCCATTTGGTCTGTCACAAAAGAACGTATTAAAATGCACTATGCATGGAAAGCATAAAACCCCAAAGCATCAAGTAATTATTATAAGGCATTCTCTTTATTGCATTTCTGTAGAGGTTGTGTGAGGTTTCTCCTTCAAATATGCATAAACTCATGTGGCCAGCCAACAGTGCCTGACAAGCACCAAGTGTACTAAATTTGCGAAGGTCAGCCTCTTCTTACAACATCTTGGACACTCACAGCAGATGTCCAGATGGCTGAACTCACAAAACCGCACGTACCTTCTTGCAGTGTCACACAGGCTGAATTATAACACTGACCTTGTAGTCACACAACTTGAGCCTAATGATGTTAAACACGTCTGAACCAATCAGCGTTGCAGAGAAGAAAAGTTGATCATTACAGCGGGGTCACCAGTGTTAGATAAGACCGACCTAATGTCTTTTCCAAACTGTTCTTAACTTAAAACTCTTAAGGCTCTGCAAAATGTCTCCAGGCACCAACAGCTGCAGTTTGCTAATCTTCCTCTAAATAAGTGCTTACTGCTGGGGAGATTTGATTTGCTATTTATTTAGATCCCTAAAGGGCCAAACAAGAATCACACTTTAACCACCAACACAAGAGCCTTAACTGATTACACACCTACTGAAATGGCTTCCAATATGCTTAGTTATATAACCCAGAAAATTGGTTGTAAGTATGAAGGCTATTGGGGGCTTTGGGCATCTAGGATGCATAGTATTAGTGAGCAAAAAAAAGCATAAAAGTTAAGATATCTAGTCTGTGCATCTGATTTTGACTCGATTTATGAGTAAACATCCCACAAAGGACACAGAAACACTTCAAATAAGTATAAGTAAGCAAACTTTAACTCTACATCAACAAATAAAAGCAAAACTTTCTCCTTCCATTTTCTGAACGTGCTTAATCATGTTTCCAGAAGAAAGGCAATGATCAGAGATTTTTTTGGTCAATTTTGGAAAGCTCTGACCTGCCAAACTGTTTAATTTCTAATTTCTCTTTAGAACCGTAAATAACACAATCCTATTCTTCTGGGGTTTTAAAGAAACGTCAAATTGAACTGCCTTAACGTCAAAATGCATATCATAAAATCAATGATTTAAAAAAAAAAAAAAAACTTGGAAAGTTGTCTCTCCGTGCTAGACAACAAAACCCATAAATAATGTGATTCTAAAAGATAATAGGGCAGAGGTAACTATTGAAACAATAGCAAACAAAGTAAAATGCAGCTTTTCTCCTTTTATGGCTATTTTTGCACAGATCTGAAAATGTAATCCGTATTATATGTCAAGATATGAAGTTGCCTCTTGCCCATTATCTATAAAGAAAAAGCTCAGATTTACTGTAATAGGTTAGATCGTTAAGCCATTCATTAATTTATTGTGACAAGACAGGAGCCCTAAGAAAATGAATTATCATTAGGACCTGGAGCGATCTGTGTATGAGCTAGAGTCAAAACAGGATATCACTGGCGTGCTCCGATTGCACTGGGGTGTTGCGTATGACCCATGTGTATACATCATACCTGAGGACCATAGCTTAGTCATCTACATGGCTGATCCGGCTTCGATTCCAGGCTGTGGTCCTTTCTCACATGTCTGCCACCCTCTCTCAAACCCCCTTTTCATGTCAACGTTGTGAAAAACGAGTCACAAGTGCCATAAAAAAAACAAGAAAAAGAGCATAAAAAAACAGGATTTCACCTATCATTCAGAACAAGGTAAACTTATTGACATGTTAACCTATCCTTAGCATCTTATTTTAGCAGTTTGCTTCTACTACCGACACTATTTCTTGTGCCATGTCCCAGTAGAGTAGGTAGGCTCTTACCTTAACTGTGAGATTTTTAAAATATTGACAACATTTCCAGCATGATAAACAGAAAGGGATAAAACAGAACAACATTGCTGAAAAACATTCAGCTTCCTAACTTCTGCTTAAGTCTAACCTGGGGTTCTGGAGGCATAGAGGAGCAAACCTGTTAACCTCTTCTGATGTTATTTCTGACTAACCATCTGATACCTAAAACTGTTAATTTCTTCATCTTTCCTAATTAAAACAACTCCCAAGGGATGTTGTTCATGTAACATGGTCGTACATATGCATATTTCCTTCACTAATAAGAACATTTTTATTTTCTGGCTGACCAATCACCAATCAGAGGGGGCTGAATGTAAACCAGAAGATTCCTGTCTCCAGACAATGACGCTGTGCATCATTAGTTTCTGGTCTGGGGATTGCTGGATTATATCCAACAGTCAAAGGAAACCAAGAACAATCCACAGTCCTATGCAAAGACAACATAAACAACCATGCACAAACACACACTAACCAATGGGTTTCAAATGCACGGTTTTGAATAGTGGGAAGAATTCAGATTTCTGGGAAAATAACAATGTTAGCAGAGAGAGTGCACTTTGAGATAAATTACATGAAGCAAACACGTTAAAAAAAGGTAACATTGAACAACAATGTTGCCTTCTCTGGACCTAGGTTTATTTTAGATGTAGTGAAAGACTAAGTAAGTGAAGTTTATTTATATAGCACCATTGACTGCTGGAATAAGTCCTGCTGTCTGGTAATCTAAAAATTAACAATCCTTTTAGAAATCCTTAACAGTGTCCTCTGGGCTACGGAGGGATGGGACGATCCAGCTGGTCATCAGCACACAGCTCAAAAGCAAGCATCTGTTATGAAGCGGCAGTGCATTAGTTCACATTGCATGGATAATACGCACATGTGTGAAGTCACCATCAATGCTGAACAATATGTAAACTTTGGAGCAACATCAAAAGTCTAAATGCTGCAGCCTGTATTTCACAACTGTGTTTTAGACCAATAAGAAAGAAAACAGGTAAAAGTACAAAAAGTACAGAGACTGTAACAATATGTACAGTGCTGTTGCCAAACTATATTTTCCAGGGAAGATAAATCCTTCATCTTCCTGTTGGGACAAGCGTTTACTCTTAAATTAGTTATCTGTAACATTGAACAGCACTCTTCAGAAAAAATTCTGTGTATTTTAACAGATAAAACAGAGATTAACAGCTATTAATGAAGCACAAATTGGCAGTTCTTATCAGTAATGGTCTGTAATAGTTTGCATTGTGTTTTCCTTCAAGGCTCACGCAAAGGGAGGTTGAGAAGTATCAGTAGAAATTGAATGTGAAGAAAGTTTTGCTGTTCTATCTGCCTCTCGCGACATAGTGTTAAAACTTTGTTTTCCAGTAGATTTCATTCCCTTATGCTGTTTTTCCACAGTTCTCAGGAACTACTCACATGTGAGCTTGTTAATCATCACAGAAGCACCATAGGCAGCCTTTGTCTTTCTGTCTAGTTCTCTCAGAGCCCTGCTGACAGCAAATCACGCAGGTCCCAAAGCTTTGTTACGGTCACATGAACACTAGACCTGATCAGTCCTGTGTTTGTTGACTGTCTGGTGTGATAAACTCAAATTCCCTTTAGTCTCTTGGGTATAGTGGCTAGTCTCTAGTCTTTAAAAATAGCCATTTAATTAGGCTATTTTTAAATACCTCAGTGACTATCAAATGGACTACAGTTAAAATCTGATAAAAACATGTTTAGATCCCAGTGAATACATTTCACTGCCTTTGGCAGTACATTAATGAACCTAATTAAGCTATTATCACAGAGATGTCTATATTTACGGACTAAAAAGCTTTATACATTTCAGTCATATTTCAAGACATGACATTGTTGTATGATTCATTGACCACAAAATATTAGATTACAAGCTTAGATAAAAAAAGTGGGGAGAGAGATGCAGGGTTCATGTGTTGTGATCTGGTGCTTTGTTGCGAACCTAACAGGGAACAAAGCTACCTATCCTTTGCTGCTCATTGGCATTAAGTATTTGAAGTATACTCTGTTTCAATTTCTTTTCAATTATAATAATTTTCCAGTTCTGGGATCAATAAAATACATCTTTAATTTCTCATCTCATTTCTGCTAGTGTCAAAGGCCAGGGAGAAGAAATGCATTTTCAGTCCAGACTTAAACTGACCTAAGGACCGAGTGAACAGCACTACTCTGTATTAAATCTTGTTTGTCTGTCATATTTCAGATTGTTCTGGTATATGATAAATCTTCACACTCCAGGCTTACATACAGAGTAAAACAGGGTTCAATCCTTTCTTGCTATATATTAATATGCCTCCAGTGGGTAAAATTATAAGACATTGGATAGATTTCCACTGGTATGCCGATGATACGCTACTATCTTTATCCATAGATCTTAAAGAAGCTAATTAGCTAAATAGATTACAGTGATGTATTGAAAGACATAAAAACCTAAATGGATTAAAATCTTCAGCTTTTAAATCTAGACAAGATAGAAGCCATCCTCTTTGGACCAGAATCAATTATATAATCTGGATGGCATTAAATTGGTCTCTGGTAATAAAGTAAAAACCTGGAGTTATTTATTTTTTATTAAAAGGACAAGTAATTTAAATTCTATATTAAACAGGTTTCAATGATTTCTCTCTTTCACCTATTTATATTGTCAACAATAGAAATAGCCTGTCCAGGAGTGATCCCAGAAACCTTGTTCATCTATTTATTATTTTGAGGCTGGACTATTGCAGTTCTTTACAATCAGAAACAAAAGGCAGCGGCAAGATTTCTGTTAAAAATTAAAAAGAAAGATTATATTTAAATCCAGAACAAAGTTTAAAATTCCCCTTGTCATAAATAAAGCACTTAAAAATCAAGCTCCATTATACATCAGAGAGCTTTGCTCTCCAACTGCAAGTTTACTTCCTAAAGTTTTTTAAAGTAGAATGGGAGACAGATCATTTAATTTTAGTCTGTGAGGCAGACACTACTTTTAAGACCAGATTTAAAGGGGCCTAGTCACATACTATAGCTTTATGAATTTTGATGTCTGCAGCTCCTTCTGGCTGCATAAAAATGGTTTTCTGACCAAAAGCACTGTTCATCCGCTTAGCTACTGCCGTCAATAACTTCATGTTGTCATTCTATAGATGATGGCTAGGCCCTGTCTTTAATTGTTTAACCGTATCTCTGTGCTAGGCATAGCTATTGGCTGAACCTTTACTGTTGACCAGGTATATGTGCTCTCTTTACATAAAAAGAGCTGAAAATATAGTGAGCTTATTTAGCTGTGTTTCCCTCCCAGATGAAGCCACAAAAGGAACTACGGCTGCAATTACATTTTTGCCTTTTCTCACATAGAAAGTACTCCTGGATCAGTGCTTCGGTGCTCTTTTTGCATGTATGCTGTCTTCACAAGCCCTCAGTCGGTTGTCGCAGACTTGGCCGTTCGCATTAATCCTGGTTCTGATGGAGGTTTCTTCCTGTTATGGGGGAGTTTTCCTCTACACAGTTGCTACATGCATGCTCGGTATGACAAATTGCTGCAAAGTAAATGACACAATGCAGGCGATGGTCCACTCGCTACATGCTCATCCAAGAGGAGTGATTCCCGCAAGTGAATGACTTGAAACAATCTGCTATTTCCTTAGACAGTCAGGTTTTTAACCAATCAGTCCGTATGATTTGACAGAACAGACTTTGTGAAGTGTCTTGAGATGATTTGTGTTGTGAATTGGCATTAAATCAATACAATGAACTGAACTGAATACTGCCTCCTGTGTAAAGTGCTGATAACGTAATTTGTTACCAATATAGATGCTACTTTATAGGACCATACCTAATTCTAGATTTAGTTTAATTTAAGATACAGTAGTCTTGGTAACCATATAAATTCAGTTTTTTTTATTTCAGATTCTATATTCTTGAGAAGATAAAAAACAACATTTTGACTATAGAGTGATAATTATCTCCATCTGAGGGAACCCCACCGTTTAACAAGGGGAGAACCAACTAATTTCATATTAAGAAATGAGATTAGACTGTAGACTCAGATTAAACATACAATGAATATGATCAGCAATTAAGTCAGCCCCAGACTTTAGAATATACATTTTGTGGAGCAGAACACTTTTGGATCAACAGGTTTAAAAACTGTCATGGTAGAAATAGGGTTAACAACAACAACTGAGACCCTTGAGAAAACAGCAGGGGTGAAAATGTCATGGATGTTAATCTGGCTCACTAATAATCTGTTAAATTAGCAATAAAACAGAACCAGCTGATAAAAAAAAAATGCATGTCACAACGCCCATGCACATTTCTATTTACGAGTTACCATAGAACCAATCTCCTAGAAAAACCCTGCATGCGTTAACTTACAGCGTGCCATTCCTATTCCTTTTACTTGTTTTTCATGCTGACAAATGTAGCTGTGTGGGTGCCGCCGGATGCTTTCAATAGGTTAGTTTCACCTCACTGCAATCAGACAGATGAAAAGAAAGCCAAAAGTGAAAGTGAAATCTGTGATGGATTGCTCAGTTTAGTCTCCTCTAAATGGTGCCTATTAGAGGAGGGCACATCTGTCTCTTCAGTGTGTATTGTTCCTTTCAGGATTTGCTTGTACCTTTTGGGATTTACTGGTAAAAAAGCAGAAAACTTTTCTCTGTGTGCTAATCAGCCAGAAAGTCAAGTGTTATAAAAATGATCCTGAGTCTAACTGAACCACAAGATGTTAGCTTTTATCAAAACAAAGACATGAAGAAAAGGAGCACTATGCATCAGTTGAATTACGATGTGGTTAAAGACTTCTTTTGAAGGACGCTGATAAGTAAATTATTCAATTAAAGAACATAATGCACTGAATTAGAACATTTTAGCATATGGCTTGTTAAATTTCAAAGGACCAACTTTAAAATCCACTTTTTTTGTGTAAATCTACAAAACATTTTGTCTTCCATCTGAGTTGAAACACAGATGTATCACCATCTAGACTCTAATGCCGTCTGAGAGGTAACAACCTTTTAGATTCATTGAGAAGTGACTCAACCCTACGAGAACGAAGGGCTTAGTGTGTATTCACTTGAAATGTTTTTCAACAGCGAACAAAGGATAATATAATTGGCTTCAATCTTCTCTGATAACCTAAAGGTCACACCAGGTCACCTAATCAAAAACAACTCATGGTTTGACTGTCTTAGCCAACCTCGTTAATCCGCTATGATTGGATAAGCACTCTTTGATCGGAGGCTAAGGTTACGGTGAGGTGATCTTGTAATGGATGACTGATTATTGTTGGGGTTATTGCAGAGGCCTAAATCCTTATTTATTGCTCTTTTTTATAAAAAGGAAGCATGTTTTTCTCTAAGCTCTAGTTTGCAGGGCATTACAGCATCACAACCCAAATAGATCGACACACTATGAATTATTGCCATAATTCAAGTGTTAACATCAAGGAACTAACAGACTGGCAATGACATGCATTCCTATACACAAAAGTTAATTCCATTCACCCCGGTTTATTTCTATAGCACCAATTCACAACAAATATAATTTACACAAAGGAACATTGAATCTAATCATACAGTCAGTTACGTAATTCCAACTTTCTTATAATGCTTTCTTTAGGCGTTTACACACACTAAGACTTCAACGACTTAAAACAGTTTTGATAAGTCCACATGATGATGTGATGGCTTTGTAACCTTTGGATGCCTATCTGTGGCTTATATGAAGACAATATCTGCCTTTCTTTGACATCAAGAGAAAGTTTAATGAAATTCTCAAGTATAGTTTTTATCCTTTGATGCAATTTCTTGATGCCTGAAGGTGCCACGCTCATGAGGACAGACAACTGTATAACCACCATGTGAAAGTCTAGCCTACATGCTCATCCAGGAGGAGTGAATGCTGTTTGTCAAGACATGATGCAATCTGCTGTGTTTCATTACAAAACGTTTTAATCAATCTATCTATATGATTGGATTGAATATGACTTTGCAAAGTGCCTGGAGATCGCATGTGTTAGGAATTGGTGCTATATAAATAAAACTGAATTGAATTTAATTGACTGAATGTGGTAAAACATGTCATGTACTGATATGGGCTGAAAAGCCACTCAGAAAAGAAGAAGCTATTGCTCCAAAAGTAAGATGATTAAAGTCAGATCAATTAAAAGGTGGAAAGGGTGGGATGCCTATAAGCCTAGGGCACGCTGCCTAGTTATGAAAAAAGAAAGGAGGGGGTGGGTTCATGTTGCAGGGGTGTTTTGTTGCAAAAGGGACATCATGAATGGTATCATGAAGAAAAAAATAGAAATATTAGAAATATTGAGGTAAGATCTAAAGATATCAGCCAGGATGTTAAAGCTTGGAGTTAAATGGGTACTCCAAATGGACAATAACCCCAATCCAACATACCAAAGTGGATTGAGGACCACAAAGTCAATGTTTTAGAGAGGCTATCACAAAGCCCTGATCTCAGTCAGAGCAACTGAGTAGTATACTGTACGAAAACATATTTGCACAATTTAAACAGATCAGATCTGCCGGTTTGAGGTTTCTCAGGGCTATTTTGGTTTGATCAGGGGTCATAATCTGCCATACTTCATTAAGTAATTGGAGAGGTGAAGTATAATAAAAGGAAATAAGGAGTAATAAAAATCTCATACTTTTTTATTAAATTACATCTTTTATTATTAAATTATACAACTGAGCATTTTTATTACCATTTATCTTCATAATTATTTGAAAAATACTTAACTATAAACAAACAATTGAAATAAGTTTTTTTCATACCTATATTCTTTACACAATTGTGTAAAAGAGTGGATAAAAGGGAACTCGTGGTACAGAATGGCAAAGAGGCCCGTTGAACTGGAGTTGACAGACATCCATTTGTTTTTGTTTTTATTTTACAAGGCATATGTGGATGTTTCTTACAACTGAGTGTTCACAACACACTTGTGTTCAACAAAGTTGGATGTTTGTAGTATTTGGAGTACACAAAAACAAAGTATAGTGTTAAATTAAAAATATTTTATGTCTAGTTTTATGTGGAATTGAACTATAACAAGATAATACCAAATAGTTTTTAATCTTAGAGGGTGTAACTTGTTTTTACGGAAATACTTTTTTTTGCCAATTCTTGGGGAAATTCTTTATAGCACGACACATATATCACTACTTGTGTCTCTTGAATGTCAGCACTATATTTTCATCTTTTTCAGAACCTTACAATCTTGCCTAGTTATGAATTATCATAATCTTTATTCTAGTCTTTTCCTGTTTTATTTAGTAGCATTTACCTTTTTTGAATCAGCTGCTTTAAAAAAAACTTTAAACTGCTCATCAAAATACAAATAAGGTTTATTAGCACTTCAAATGTGGATCACATCAAAATCCTCTAATATTGCAGAGGAAAACCTAACATAGACAATTCAGTTCAATTGAATTTCATTTATATAGCTCCATTTCACAACACATGTTATCTCAAGGCAGTTTGCAAAGTCAAATGAAATCAAATCATAAAGAAAATTGAAAAGCATATAAATAAAAAAAGGTTTCAATACATAAATACATTTCTAAAAGACAGAATAGTAAATATAAAAGGTTTTAATGGGGGATTCAAATATAGTCACATCTTTTTTAGATCTAAACTGTATAGTTAAACAGTTAAACACACCTTAAAAGTCTGTACCACACATGCACTTTTCATTTACCAATCAGTATATGCACACTTTAGTTTGCAATAAAACTTTATTCTTAGTTTAAGTACATATGTTCTATTTGTAAGCGTGCACATTTAGTTCACTTTAGTTCAATTATCCATATCTTTTTTGTGTTTTTGTTACTAATCCTTATTTCTTACCTTCCATGGTGCCTGGGAGTTTTGCCAGACAAAAGATGGCTGCCAGGGCTGAGATCAACTAAATACCGGGGAGGGGAAATTGGACTGTTCCATCTGCTTTTGCTGGAAGGGAATTTGTATTTTTCTTTCTTTGTTTTGTATTTCACTTAGGGTTTGTATTTAGAGGTTGTGTGTTTTTCATTATTCTTAGATTAGTTAGTTCCAAACTCAACTGTACTGCTTTGTTTTGTCATTTGTGAGTGTTTGTTTTTATTTTAATTACCCCTATTGTGTTATTGGTCTGATCAGCCAGTGTATATACCCTTGTGTGTCATTTGTTTGTAGGCCAGTTATGTTTGGTTGTGCAATCAGTTAGTTTGGGCACAGTTTGCTTCAGTTAAAGTTTTTTTTTTTGTTTTTTTTTTTTACCTCTTTTATGACTCTGGAACCCACCATTTTTGTACTTTTGGGTTAAAAATAAAAAACCCAACTTTTGAATAATTTCCTGTGACTCCTCATGCATTTTTACCTCGGTCCATCACATGCAACAACTACACATTTTTATTTCAATGCTCACATGTAGAGATAAAGATTAGGGATTGTTGAGCCAAAAAATTAGCCAAGAAATCTCTCTTAAGCGGCCCACGCTTTTATCACCTAAATACATGAAGAGCCAATATCAATTTAATTTACATAATACATTTAAAATATTTGTTGGTTATGTCAGGCAGCCAGATAATAAAGCCAGACCAGAAAATGTAAATTGTTAAGTAATACACACTGTAAAAAAATAAATAAAATTGCATCACAACAAAAAAAAAAGGTACTTCAAGGTATTGTTTTGTATCTGTTTACATGCTCCCGCTTTGGTATAATTTTCAACACTTTCAAAGACATTGTGAAGCTTCTATGTTACATTTCCTACATAATCGCTACGACTATGTAAAAAGTTGGATGATTAGAAATTTTTTCCACCTCAAGGTTGAAAAACCCCCAGAAAACTTTGCTTTTCCTCCAGACAGTATAATACCTCAGGTAATGGAAACTCTTCGTTCTTTCTTCTATTACAGCAAATGTTCTAACAGGAACCTTGAAGCATATTTTCGCTCAGGTTGTATTTTAGTTGTCCAATTCCAACCTCTGGTCTGCTCATGTTTTTGTCACTTAAGAATTATTGCTAGATAAATACATGTTTACTAAAATACACACCATGCCTAACTGAGCGAGAGAGAGTATTCTTTTATTTTATTTTCATTTTTTCTTTTAGCAAAGCTTTTTGCAGAAATAGTAAATTGAGCAATTTTTCCTGTCATATTTTTAATATAACATAAAATTGCTTTACTTTGAGGTATTCCCCTATGCTGATATTAGGCTACTGAGGATATTTCATAAAACATCTGCATAACTAGTAATGTGTTACATCGTGTGCCACTCTGGATGTATACTCATGCCATCAGTGGAAAACGCTAAACAAAAATCACCCTCTGTACTCATTTTCACCATTATTAATGTGTTGGAGGAAGCTAAAGTAGATCCATGCATGCATTTGGAGAAAAGGAAAACTTCATACAAAAAGGTCTTGTTGTATGGAGGCTAACTCTGACATAATCAAAATTAAATATAGAAATGAATACATTCTCAATAAATATATAAGTAAAATATTATTACACAAAATACAGCAATCAAATAAATGGCACCATCAGTACCATGCAAATATCAAACTGGCCCATTTTCCAGCAAGACATCAGGTTTTTCTCCCTGCTGCCTTCTGGGACAAGGTTCCGCAGCATCCGCTGCAGGTCCACCAGGTTCTGCAACAGCTTTTTCCCCGTTGCCATCAGAACTGCTGAACTATAAACTGCACTACATTTCCACATTTGCTCGCATTTTTGCACAAATGCCTTTTTGCACCATAATTTTTGCACATACAAATGGTTGAATTATTCACCTGTACACTGTGATCGCACATTGTTTCTTTCTCCTGCATTGCTTACATTTCAATTGTTTACTTTTTAATCACCGCTGCACTTTATACTGTAATTCACAAGCTGTATGCAACAAATTTACAATGCAACTGATTTTTCAAATGCAATGCAAATTGTAATTGACAATAAAATTTGATTGATTGATTGAAATTTCGTTCTGTATGCACTTTGTACATACAAAATGACAAAAAAAGTTGTCTAAGTCTAAGGTTGAGGATTAATCTGTTAACATTCAACATTGAGAAGTGAAAGAAAATTTCAACACGCCATTCTAACAAAAATTCAAATAAAATAGAAACTAATCCTCCACCTCATGTCTTGCTGGATGAATAAGTAATTAGCTTTTACTTAGAATTCAGGTCATTCTGGGTCAGCATTCAGGTTAAACTTGACTAATTTTAGTCTAGTTTATCCCACTTCCACCTGTTCTCGGCGCACCCCACAGGGCGCATCAGGCTCTGCACACCCCGAGCTTGGTTCTGCTGCTGCTGCAAGTGAATGAAGCTGTATCCTCTGTCCGTGTAATGAACGAAGCTGGCCGATGAACATTGACCCTCAGGCCATTTATATGAATTGAGTTTAAACAGACGGAACCATCCTCATATTAGGCAAACGGTGTTCAAACAATCGCTTAGGCTGTGATTACACGAGAGAACAATAAAGTGTCTGTATTCATCCATTTCTCATGCAAATTTTCAGCGAAGTTTAAAAATATCTCAAAAAAAGAAAATGCACATCCAACATGTTTCCAATTTACTGGTTTGTAGCAAATTAACCAGGTGACGCACAGCGTAACGTCGTCATACCTTGACATTGACTGCAATAAAGTAAATGTTGCTAACTAGCACGTACCACAGATCAGTAATGGAGCGAGGCTATGAATGTGATGAGTTTTTTTTAATTACGGCTGAGACTTAGAAAAGCTTGCGTCTCTTTGTCGGTCCACACATACCTGTTGTTGCTTCCAGACCTGTTCAAGCATTATTGGAATATCTGGAAAGACGCCGGCAGCAGAAACAGCTGATCAGTCATGTAAACTAAACGTTTGCTACGTCAGCACTGGTTCGACAAATGTGTTTCCATCTCCTCTTAAGCACATTTACTGTTTTTAAAAAAAAGGCAAAACCACCTCCAGCGAGTGTAAAAACTTTTTTTTTTTGCTAAATTTAGGGAGTTAATTTGGATTTTACAGTTTCTATCAACCTCAAAATGAGCATAAAAGAAATGTTGATGGAAACACAACTTGTAGCTGTTTCCATCCAATTCTCATGCAAATTTTGAGTGAACTTTTAAAAGATTGCAAAATAGAAAATGCGCATCAGACGCATCAGACAATTGACATTGGCTGTAATAAACAGGAAGTAGATATTGCTAACTAGCAAGGACCACAGATCAGTAATGTAGCAAGGCCATAAATGATCATCCAGTTTTTTTTATGGATGAGACTTAGACATGCTCAAGTCTCGTTTTCGGTCCACACGTACCTGTTGTTGCTTCCAGACCTGTTTTCGAGCATTACGGGAATATCCAAGAAGATGCCGGCAGCAGAAACAGCTGATCACTCATGTGAGATAAATGTTCGCTATATGTCAGTACTGATTCGACAAATGTGTTTACATCTCCTCTTTAGCGTATCTACTATTTTTCGAAAACGTTGTGAGCGTAAAACTTTTCTTGCTAATTTTAGTGAATTAATTCGAATTTTGCAGCTTCCATAAATTATTTCTAACGCAATACTTCAAAATGTGCATTAAAAAAACATAGATGGAAACACAACTATTTTCTGTTGTAACCCACTAACTGAACGATGAGGTAATAACTCCTGTTTTGCTTTTTAACAAAAGTTTAACATGTCTATTTCCATGGTTAGATGGCTGGAAATGAGACAGCACAGGAGCTGTCGCTTCTGTCGGGAGAACTGACACGACACCTGCCGACACATGCTGACATCTGCATCCAAAGCCCCTTTTCCATGGACACTCAAAAGCCTGGGGCTTTGCAAATCACAGGTAGTATTTTCATATACATTTACCTGACCAATCCCACTTTCCCCAGGCTTCACTTTCCTGGGGCTTTGAACCTGAAGTGACCCAGTGCTTCTCGGCTTTGTAGGGGCTTGTTGAAGGAGTGGGCTTGCATGCAGCAATAATAAGCTGCCCACCACAAGGATAGAGTAAGGGGCAGTAAGGAAATGAGGAGTTTACAAACCTGACGATTTTAAAACATTACTTTATCACAAAAAAAAATTGTAAGATGTTTTTAGGCAAGAAAGTACTCCTCCAAACTTCATCTGTGCTGTCAATTCATCGGGATTATGTGCAAATTTGAATTCTGCTCAGACTTGTCAGGAGAGGCCGAGACCCGCTGACCCAAAGCAGTCTCACTGGGGAGACCAGCCCCACTGCTGCTGTGTGTTGTCGGCCAGAGTGTCTGTGATTACCCACAGTCTCATGGGACAGAAGCGGAGGGGAAGGATCCTTTTCTATTGCTGTTGTCCCCCCTGCACCACTCTACTCACCCTGCCCTGTCACTTCTCCACAATACTCATATTGGTTAACCAAAGAAGTCATTATAAATAAAAATAAGAACAAAAATAAGAAATGCTTAACTGTTTGTAATTATGTTTATGCAAGAAAGTTTTTTTTAGGATAGAATATTCCATATTCTATATCTCTGTATCACAGATGATGATGAACCAATAATGCACCGCAGATTCAATTCTTTGGGCTAGATCCACCTGCTTTTTTTCTGATAACATCAATTTTGTGGGGCTTTTAAACAATTCAATTCAATTTTATTTATATAGCGCCAATTCATTAAACATGTCATCTCAAGGCACTCTCCAAAGTCAAATTCCATCAAGTCTTACAGATTGCGTCAGATTATACAGATTGGTCAAAAGAAATGTCCTATCTAAGGGAACCCAGTTGATTGCATCAAAGTCCCGACAAGCAGCATTCACTCCTCCTGAAGAAGCGTAGAGCCACAGGGAGAGTTGTCTGCATTGTCCATGGCTTTGCAGCAATCCCTCATACTGAGCAAGCATGAAGCGACAGTGGAAAGAAAAACTCCCCATTAACGGGAAGGAAAAACCTCCAGCAGAACCAGGCTCAGTATGAATGGTCATCTGCCTCGACCGACAGGGGGTTAGAGAAGACAGAGCAGAGACACAACAAGACAGACAAACAAGCACAGAAGCACACATTGATCCAGGAATCTGTTCTACATTAAACAAATGTGTATTATTTAATAGGATAGTTCAGTTTGCTAATTAAAATAAAGCAAACAATGTGTAAACCAGTTAATAGAAAAAAACCCAGGCAGAATATTGGGGAAGTCTGAGGCCACACCCTGATTCATATAAACATTGAAAAGATTTTGTCTTAGGTTTTATGTGTGTAACTAAAATCCAGTGACTGTTTATTTCTATACAGGTTAAACTGTTATTGGCACACAGCAACTATCTTCCATTGTAAAAGTTACAAAGTTTCATGTATGTGGAAATATTTTTAAGAGACACTCAAACAAGAAGTATAATTTGTCTCTAAACTCTTGTCTCAGAGTTCTGTGTTTACTAGTTGAGAAACAATTGGAAAACCTGGTTTGCTGGCAAAAACTATCAGTAATTCAGGCCAACAAACTCTGTATTTCCCCCTGTTTTATGTCTTTAAAGACAGAAAATCCATCTATACAAACAGATGTTGTACAGTACTGTGCAAGCTACTGGTTTAATGAGATACAAAGTGTGAGAAGAGCTAATGCATAGTGGCAGCCATAATAGATACTGAACACGGGTGACTCTGCAACCTCCAACAGTCAGCATTTCAACTTCAGGCGGCTTTCTTATTGGATTTCTAAATGGGAAATCTGACTTCTGAACTCAAAGAGACTTCACAATGAAGCACTAGAGACAAGAGCAGCCCAATATATCGGATCACTATCAGTTTTGCCATTTCCATTAATGCAAGATCACAATAGCCAATAACAGTCTGATTGCAATATTCAAAAGTTTTTTCTTTAATATTTCGAGTGCCATACATGGAAACATCGTGTGCCAATGATATATTTGGCCAGGTTGGATCCTCTTCAGGCTTACAATAGATACACATTTTTAATAACTAAGATGCAAGCACTCACAAAGAGTGGCTGGAACATTGTGACGGCATGGGCATGGTACAGGTATCAAGATACCAGCCCCACACTTGTTGCGGAGCACTACCAGCCAGCTGGCTGAAAAAAAGCTCCCACACTTTTATCTTGCCTACCATACAGACTATTTGGACTGTAGATGTTCCAAGAAACACAGACAGCCAAGGTGTGAAAACTAACGGAGCGTCAGCGATCACTCTTATCAAGGTGACACTATTTTAAGATTACAGCAGGCAAACTACGAGCTCATTGACAAACTGTTGTAAATACAAACAATTAGATCTCGTTATAACATTGTGTTGAAGTCGGCTGTGTTTTTACTGAAGGTCCTAATACTGTGAGAATGAATAAAAACGACTTTTTATTTGTCTTAACTACTTTTTGTGTCTATTTAAAACCATTTTTAATTCATTCCTCACTCTTAATCTGTAAGTAAAAATGGTAAAGGCAAATCCCCTGAGCTGCCAGTATACAATTCATCATAGAGAAACCAATCACCCCCTTGTTTACAAAATCAAAACAAATTAGGTATTCATTTCAGAACAATATTAGTGTTGTTTATGTGCGCCAGAGAGGGAGGGGGCGCAGGAAGTGGGGGAGTTGATTACTGAAGCACTGTAGGAAGCTTTAAGAAGTAAATTAAACAGAAAGGTGAGCCTCCCCTCTGCCTGTTCTTTGGCCCTCTAATTTCATTTTTTCCCTCAATTCTCCAGCAGAGATCCTGCACCTCGGTGAAAACCACTGCTCTGACGGAAAGTGCTCTCTCTTCTAATGAAGAACAATTCTCTAATGTTATTAGGAAGCAGGAGATGGGCAGCAGGGGCAGCATTAATGGCATTTTGGTAATGAAGTAAAAAAGATTGTTGGTGCTTCCTAAAAAAAAGCTGTGCTATAAATGAGGTTGCATTGATAAACTGGCTGCAGTGATACGCTGGTTAACCTGCTAATCTTTTCTGCTTGAATGCCACATACTGGAGTTGAAAGGACATTCTGAGTTAAATTATACTGACAAGTTTGTCGGTCAAACATCCTCTGTGTTCAGTCTCATTGAGATCATTCTGAGTGTAATAACTGTATTATATTAACAATGAAATTGTAAAAGTAATTTTTTTTTTTGTAGATTTTACTATCCTTTTTTTACTGCAATCCAAGAACCAAAAATACAAAAAAATGAATAGAAAATGTCAGAAAAGAATTAGTGTATGAAAAAGAATATGTTTATTATTTTGATATCTACCGTTTGTTAAAATATGCTTCCTAGATAAACGCTGGTTAACACAATAATAGTTTGTGAAAAGTAGCAGGATAGGGGTGACAATTGCAAATAAATAAAATACTAGACTTAATGAACATGAACAGAACATGCACGTAAAATTAGACATAAATGAAAAACGGCATTCACTTTTTATATATAAAATGAGTACAGGGTAAAACATGATAAAAAGCTCAACATTAATACACCATTTGTATCCAAAACACCCCCCCCCCCAAACTACCGAGACATGGACTCTACTGGAACCCTGAAGCTGTGCTGTGGTATCTGATGTTAGCAGCAGATCGTGTAAACATCTTGGATTTGACATGGAAGCGTAGGGTGAATAGGATAGACATCTGACCTGCATGCACGCATTCTAAACATACCTAAGAGACAGCTGTATTTGTGCTGTAGTATTAAATCAGCCCCGGCAATAGCCTTAAAGCGCCTCGGCTTATCATTCTGCCCAGATCTGTGCACGGAGGTTTGCTCTGACCTTCCACTTTCTCTGCTGTTGACAAGGACCTTTTCTCACTGCCAGCTTCTCAGGTCTGTGCTCCTGAGCAGCCGACAGAGCCGACAGCTTGACCTCTTCTCACCGAGGCGCCATCTTTTTGACTACGGCTATTTTCTCATTGTTATGTTTAGTAGCTGGCCCGCAATTTCTGGGACACAGGAGACTAGCTGCTCAGGCTATCATTCATACCAGGAAAGGAGGAAGGGATTAAGGCCAATGAAAAAGAGTGGAGGAGAGTAGGGGTCTGCATCTTAATGCAGGGCTGACTGTGGAACGGCCTTGTTGTTAAGGAGAAGGGAAAAAAGATCTGGGTGGGAGGGCAGAAGGAGAAAGAAACTAAAACAAAAAGAAGGATTAAAAGAGAAAATAAAAGTCCCCTTATTAGTCCAAATGCTGTATGTTCCTGTCATCCTGTCACCACAGTGCTATTTGTAACAGGAAGTAATACAATTGGTGTTCGTAATTCACTCCACCCTCCTTTCTGGTTCTTATTTTTGGTGTGAGAAGCATAGAAATCAGTTTGCCCAGACACAGAAAAACACTTCAAACGGACTTCTTCACTTCAATCAGACACAATCACCATATCATACCATACACACGAGTGGTTTCTGGCCTCACATGCAAAAAATACATCACTTACAGTACGTTCAAAAACAGATTTAGCTAAACAGCATTTCACACCCCACTGGTGTTTGATGTTTTCTGAAACCCGTGTGGTTAAAAAAATCTCATAATCACCTCAAAGGATGCAGATATGCTCTCAGTGTCTAAGCAGCTGGAAAATAAAAGCCGTCTTCATGGTCACCACACCGAAAAGAGAGAAAATAATTGAGTTGCACACGGTAAGTGAGCACTGCTTGTTACAGATAGTTGTTTCAACCGCTTCTAGCCCCCCACCCCACCCCCACATTTGGCCGGTTTGTTCTTTTCTAGCCTTTCTGCCTGCTCTAACTAACGCCAGTGTGCCCAGCAAAGGCTGCAGGCAGTTGCAGTTATCTCAGTTCAGCAGTGGCAGAAGAAACTGAGTCAATACACCAGCATTGCAGCAGCGCTGCTTACTCTGGCTGGAGACTGGCAGTTATTCCAACACATTTCTTAACATTGACAAAATAAGATAGCCTTACAGTGTGGATAGTTTAAACTTGTATCTGGACAATTGCAGTAATCTGAAATAGGAATGTTATTTTCTGTCAACGGTTTCTTCATATCTGCTTATAGATAAGAAAACGGCTAATAAAGCTGCTTGTCAAATTCATACATAGGGCGGTTTCCTGTACCAAGGTGTACAATGGTTTTAAAAAGATATGGTTATGGGGTAAAAGACTCACTACAGATCTGTACCACACTGTTACTTTAGTTTATACTCCTGTGGATGAGATGCCAAGGAGCATGATGGCGTGATCAGAGCTTTGCTGGCAAAGTAATGCCGCTTTGGCCCTCTTTCTTGTTGCTGTGCACTGCCGATAAGATGGCTAAAAGACAACAATTTTATTTTGCTTGAAAAAAAAAAATTCTAAATATTTTCAGCCATATGAAGCTTTTGAAGTTATTTTTGATGTGTTTTTTATGGATCCATAAATGGATGGAATTTAATGCAAAGTTGTGATTCGAAGTAGTTATTCATCCACCAATGGCACTGCTGTGCAACCACTGGATTAAAAGGAAACATTCAACATTCGTTTGCCAGCTAGTTTTATTGTGGTGTCTGTTATAATCATATGGCACAGCACTGATTGACATTTCCAATTTAAATTTTGTCTCCTTCATTTAACTTGAGTTGTACATGAGTTAACAGTAACATACAATTATCTATGATTGTTGGCATGTTAATTGCCATTGCAGAGTATGGTCAGAGCTTTTTAATGTAAGGCTCCATTAACAATGTTAAACCTTGACTATATAGAACCACAGACCAAGACCGATGTGCTAAACAGGTATTCATTCTTACACACACACACACACACACACACACACACACACACACACACACACACACACACACATATATATATATATATATATATAGATATAGATATATATATAGATAGATATACATAGATAGATAAACATACATAGATATACATACATATACATACATATATACATATATATATATATATATATATATATGTATATATGTATATATATATATATATATATATATATATATATATATATATATATATATATATATATATATATATATACACATATATAGTGGTGGTAAACATCTTACCTTCGCCGCCTCCTTCAGGTAACCCCACATATTTTCTGTTCTGGACTCCCGCTAGGCCATTCATAAAACTTTAATTTGCCTCTCATGATTTGATTCTTATGAGTACTCTCTGAGTAGTTGAAAAATCGTATTAATCTTCCTATATACCTTTCTTGCAGGTATCTAGAGATTTTAGGTTTTAAACTGTTTGTGATTTCATTCGACTAAAATCTCCAGGTCTATGTAAAGGAAACCACCCGACAAATATCATGGCATCACTGCAGTTGTTTTGGTGCATCTCATTGTTCTTTTTTTTTTAAAGTTTCTATACCATAACACACTCTTCTACAAGGTTTCGGGAACTTTTTACCAGGGCTGGATATTTCCTTTGGAAGAAAAAACTTTAGTCCTCAAACCCTTCTCTTAGCCCAAGTAAATGGGGATTTGTGTCACATGTAGAGCATAGCCAGCATCTGACACACCGACAGGCTCCTTGTGTTTGTGGCTGTCAGCCTCTTGGCAGCCTCCTTGCCCAGTTTCTATCAGCTCTATCATTTTCTATCATTCTCCAGTGTAACACGTTTGTACAGTGTAATCCTTGTGATCACTTATAACCTCTCTGTAAACTCTGCCTTGAAGTACAGGGTGCAGAGTAGAAAAGTCAGGAAACAAGTCCTGAAAATCCAAGTATGACAGCGGAACTATATTTCCGGTTAATGAAGTACACTGAAGTCAAATCATAGGTGTAAACTCAAAAAGACTGAATGATGAGGACAATTAAAAGGGTGTTTATCATGGCCTTGTGTTTTTACACCACAAAACCCTGGCATCTTAATAAGGTTTGTAGATTTTTGACAGCCATTGATAAAAACTGATAAAAACTGAAAATGGACAGAGCTCAATTCTAAACGACCTGTTATGAATTAAACCAGTTTGCCTTTTACACTGCCTGGGGAGGACATCTTTTGTGAATAGGTCCTACATAAATGGACTAAGCATGGTACTCATGATATTTCTTGAAAAATTACAAAACACTGGCTGTATCCCATCAGAAAACACTAGCGAGTCCAAGAAAAACAAAGATGATCTACAGTTTTACGGAGTTCTTTCTTCATGCTTAAAGAACCAGCACAGCGGCTTCTATTTTTAAAAGTAGTGATTGTTTCCTGGCCTCACACCAGCGATAGTAGCAAGTCATGTTGTGTGCGGAATTACAACAGCCTGGGTGGTGAGGCCCCCCCACTGGCCAGTCTGAGCCGGTGCCAGACCCGACTATCCCAGCACAGAGCAGGCTGTGCAGCACGTCTTTGTAGCTCCAGGACAGGTGAAAAAAGGGTTTGGCACCTTCTCCTTACCCTGTCACCTCAGGGGAAGTGAGACGTAAGGGGTAATTAGACTGGATAGCGGGGCATTTCAGACATGTAGTGGAGCCTGTAATTGATGTCAGAAGTCCCCTGCATCATGTCTGATTTATTAAGAATGCACTGCTGTACTTTAATCAGAAAAAGAATAGTTTTCATGGGGATGGCGGTACTGCTTTGTACTTTCTGTATATCACACCTAACATCTGACTCGGACAGATAACAGACAATTACTGACAAAGTATGGAGCTGCAACTTTAACATAGAGAACATTATATTGTAAAATAATTTCCCAACCTGCAAGTTATATTTTGTAAAAAGGTGAATGCCATCACTTATAATTTCATCAGACGAACAGTATTCTTGCACCACAAGCAGATTAGAATAAGGCAGTTTGCTGTTCAATATCACTGAGGGATTTCTTTGTAACTGACAATTACTCTGTCAAACAAAAAGCAAAAAAAAAAAAAAAAGACAAAATTTGACTTTGTAATCTATCCTGTTTCAACACTGATCCCTATTCCAACAAACCAGCTTGCTCGGGAGGGTACACAGAGAACAAGTGTTTCCCTTTTCAAGCACTAACACAGGTGCACACTCTTCATCCAAACCTGCCTGAAACAATGAGCCTATTGTAAACATGCATGTCTGAAATGAAATCAAAAACAAGTAGAATCCTTCAAAAACATGCAGGATCTGGGGTCTCATAAAGCTTGTGTACGCACAACATGGGGCCTGAAATGTGCGTACACAACTTTCCATACAAAGGTTTGGATTTATAACAAAAAAAAAACTTGACGGGAGAATATGCAGTCCTCACGGCGACTCTGACCCATGCGAACGCTCATTTTGGAGACGGGGGAAATTGGCGAGACAGCTGGTAAATTAGTGAGTTGCAGCCAAATTGCATGATGATTTCTCTCAGACGTTCAAATTCATTTCATATCAGACTTTAATCATATATCAGTTTTATCCTAAGCATCCCAAATGGAAAAAAGGCCTTTAAATAGATAAATAAAAAATGCCCATAAGCCAACTTAATTCTTAAATAAAAGTCTGCACAACATTTTATCAGGGTTTTGCACAATTACATTGCTCTCTCCGATTATTACCAGGATGACATGTTCCATTATTTACAAGGTTATTGTGACAAGATGTGCAGCAATTAATTGCTGTAAACGGTCAACATGCATGCATAAAGCTGAGTGGTGAATGCATTGGTACTGTTGGAAGACCTTGGAGGGAGAATCAGGAGGAAACACTGTTTCAGGGATTAAATATTTCCTGACCAATGATGATGACTGGCCAATATACTGCTTTATATTTTGCCATAATCTACAGGGGAATGTGGCTACACCTCCCTGCAGTGCTGAAAGGCAGCTCTCCACCCCCCTAGAGCGCAGAGAAGGTGCATTCTTGGGGTTGGAGAGCACTCCGCGTCCATCGGCTTCCTAAAATGGTTTTTGCGGTCTTCATTTTTATTTACCTATCTGGTGAAACTGTTTAAGAAAATAAACCTTTTGCAACTTTATCTATTTTCTCAGCTTAAGAGTTTGTTGAATTACGATTATCTGATATCCCAGCATGTGTGGTGTCCCCCAGGACAAACGAGCAGGCAGCCTGTTGGATGTGACATGTAGCCAATCAGAAAGCCAGATAATGGAAACCCCAAAAAGAAAAAGCAGAAGAAAAAAAAAAAAACAGCTCGCCTCCATTTCATAGTGCAGCAACTATAGAGACCCTGTTGCTGCTGTCTCAATGTCTTTAACCAATGTCTTTTCTTTTTGTTATGCTTATTCTTTGTGAAAATTAGTCCACAAACTATCATGATTATTCTTCCTCGTTGTCCATTTGTCTTTACTCTGAACGCACATTTGATCTTAAGAGGTTTTGCAAGATTTCCCATCTGATATTTGAATTTTAATGAAATCTGTTCGGGTGTGGTGTGACGTGCTTGCCATCTGACCAGACACCACACACTGTACGAGCAAACCTGTTTTATCAACTTATTTTTATTGTTACGTGTGGTGTCTCCCAGGCTTTGAAAATTGGCTGACTGTTTTAAAATCTGAACCAGCCTTAAGCCGGGATATAGACTGTGATATGTGATCACAGACCTTCTGCTTTTCAAAGAAAAGCACAATCTTCAATCACCTATATAGGACATCATTATATTATTATATTATATTATATAACTCACATTAACTGCAGTAACATTGAAACATTAACTGACCGTGACACACAAACCCTCTTGAACCTTTTTTACATTTTGTCACATTACAACTGCAAACTTAAGTGTATGCGTTGGGATTTTGTGTATTAGACCAACACAAAGGTGCACATAACCGCAGAATGAAAGAAATACATGTCTATAGCAACTTTGCACATCTAGAGACTCAAACTTTTACCTATCCATCTTCGGAAAACACCTCAGAATCATCATAATGGCTGGAAGGAATCTGTCAAGATCCCTTTTTAAGACCTATAATTCTCACATAGATATAGGTCAGGACTTTGACTGGGCCATCGTAAGACACAAATATGCTTTCAACAAAACCATTTATTTGTGGTCTTTTCCAACCAAAGCATCTTCTTCCATGTATTTGCTTTGTCCCATACATGGCTTGTGACAAACTGCAAGCAGGCTTCCAACAGCTTCATTTGAATTTCTTCTTGTCCCCTCTTCCATAAAGTACAAATCTCTATGCAATATGACTAGCAGTTATCCTGTTAGAAGATTCTGCCACCTGAGCTGTGGATCCCTCCAGCTCCTCCAGGGGTAACATGGGTTGTTTTATATAGATGGCCAGGTATTGATAGATCTGCAGTTGTACCATTCTTCTCTTTTCACTTTCAGCTGATGGATTGAGGGAAACGCTTTGATCTTGGGACATAGTTTTGCAACCTAACGTCTCCACAACATTTGCCTGCCGTCTCTCGATAACTAGTTAGATGATGACAATTATTATTATTATTATTATTATTACAATAGGGGTAGAGTAGAAGGGGCTGAATATGTGAGTTCACCAGGCATTTCCGATACCTACTCATTAAAAATGTTGAGGATGATAGATCCTTTTGTTTTACCTTCAGTGGATGTTTTTTAGTACATGTAGTTATAAATGAACTCAAACACTCCAAAAAGTCACAGTCATCCAGTGAATTCTCTGCTGAGACGCATGGGGGGATTTTCTCACACTTTCCTAATATTGCCTGTGTACCTTCATTGATGCAATATGGTGTAATCCATCCCCCCTCTGACCGAGCAGATATTTAATATAGGATTGAGCTATACAGTATAAATGTCTTTCTGCAATGTACCAGTTTTCTATAATAACAGAGAAAATAGAGATCACCTGTCCTTGAAATACCGCTGGGGCTGGGAAGTTTCTGATTCGTCTTACAACCCCAAATATCACCCTTTTCTGAGGGTCAGAGGAGCTGTCATGGTGGAGCAGTCATCAGAGGAAGAGCCGGCTAGCAACAAATGAACTCGGAAAAACAAACACAAACTATCAAAGTGTAGGCATGAAATGTACAGTAAGAGCAAACACGACAGAATCCGTCAAACAACATCACGCGTTGCTGTGGGCCGGTGTGGCTCTTTATGCGCGTGCATGCGCGCGTGAGCTGGAGACGAGCAGAGGGGGCAGAGTGCGCCTAAGAGTGATGAAATGCGATGAGACACAGTTTGAGTGAGTGCATACTAGCAGAGGGGGAGAGAGGGGTGGAGTGTGTGAAAGTGGATGAAAAAGAGCGAGAGAACCAGAGAGGGAAGATGGACATAAATGGCTATGAGTTAGCATGGCCTACAATTTTTTTTTTCTTCTTCCGGTTAAAACAAATTGAGGCCACTAATGCAGCAGTTAGACTGCTTTTCAGGTCACTCAAAAAAGCTGTGCCAAAATGGTAGATGGACCTAAATCCATTGTTGATTTGCCAGAATTAGAGACACTGTAACCTACTAAAAGAACAGAGCCTGCTGCAGCATATCAGATGTTGTCTCATGTTACTGGTTCAGGCCGCAGTGAGGTTAAATTGAGCAAGCTGAAGGGAAATATGAGATTAATTTTCATGATCACCAACTCTGCATGGGCACCAAAATGTATCAGACATCAAGAAAGAGCTACATCTGTTACTAAGAATATAAAAATCTCAAAGCCACAGCACTGGATTAACCTTCCTCATGTTTTAGTAAACATCACTTCTATTCTCTGCATGCTAAGCTGTCTCCATCTCTGCCCAGCTTTGAGAAAATAGCAGTCCAGCGGATAGCCCTATATGAATGATTCCTTTAAATTTGTGTGTAAACTCACTCTCTAAAAACAGTCTACAGGACAGACACTGGTGCTCAATCTTTGTGTTTTTTTCTAAACCTAAAAATAAAGTGGTTGAATGACAAAAAAATCTATCAGTTCTATTTTGAATAAAATCATTAAATGCTGATGTCATTTCTCTGTGCAAAAAAACCCCAAAAGCAACGGCAAAAAATAAAAAAACAGTGCGAGACATCTTTAATGTTCAAATGAAGCTTAGTTCAACACTAAAGAGAGTCAAGTCTTCCTTTGTTGAAGAGCCTTTTGATAAATGATCACAGATGTCAAGATGTGCACTTGGACTGGTGTAAATGGACATCTTGACATTGTTGTTGAAAAATGCGCATCACAAGAGTAATCCTATCCCTTGAAGTTTTTCACATTTGTCACATTATGATTACAATCTTCGTTGAATTTATTGAGATAGACCAACACACAGCAGAGCAGAACGGTACAGTGGAATGAGAAGCCATAATCGTGATAAAAATCATCAGAGCTATAATGAAATGATTCAGACCAAAGCATCCAGTTAGAGTCAAGATGTAAAATCAACTGAGATTTGTGACAAGACTTGAAACCTGGTGTTTGCAAAAGCTCTTCATCCAGTTTGACAGAACTCAATCTATTCTATAAAAAGAATGGGTAAACGTTTCAGTCTTTGTATGTGGAAAAACAGTGGAAGAGATGCCACAAAGGGCTTGTATCTGTAATTGCAGTGGAAAGTAGGACAATAAAGTATTGATATTTATCAATTCTCAAAAAAAAAAACATTCAAATGTGTGGTACAATGACAAAATATGGGAATGTTGAATGGGTGTTGTCATTCTTTCATTAAAAAAAATGAAACAGATGAATCCTGATGAGACAGGGGGGCCTCTTTTTCTATAGAGACCCGCATAAGACATCACACAGGGCACATTGGCAAGGCACTGGGTTTCTTACGGTCAGGCAATGAGCAACATCGATATTTAAACAATAAATATTTCTCCATAAAGTATAAAGAACAGTACGTACTAAAAAGAGTAGAGCTGACCCTATGCATATGTATGTAAATTCATAAACGCCTGCTTTGACATGAGAACCAAGCGTTAGAAAAAAAGGCATGTATGGAGGCTATTTGGGGCAATATTGGTCTTGCAAGTGTAACAAAAGAATGCATATTCCATACCAACTGGATTAAAGTGTGTTTTTCTTACGATCAGTGATCAGCACTAACCCAAAGCACCGAGATACAAATGATCAATCCTCTGTTAGAGGTTTAAGTAAATAAGAGGCTATTAATTACTCCAGACAAAACATAAACACTTCCCCTGCTGCGTTTATCCACTCAGGCACCGTCTCCAAACTGGTCTAATTTTTCATGTAACGGCCTGTAAAGTCTGTGTGTCTCTTCTTTAAAACCATAAGAAGGCGCAGTGATGCTGCCTCCAAAACACCATTTGAAGCAGCATGAGTCACCTTCCCACCCACTTTGGTCAAAGCGCTCTCTCCTCTCTAACAGAATTTACTTCATATATATATATATATATATATATATACAGACACACACAAATAAATGAATAAACAGGCGTACACTCCGTCTGAGAAATGCGGGCAGAGAAGATTAAACGTCAAGCAGCAGGTCGGCAATTTCAACAGTTTTGGTCTTTGCGTTTTTACCTGCAGTTGAGAGCGCTTGTTGAAAAACTGGAGAGGAGGAACGAGTTGAACGGTTTATCCGCGGTTTCTCTGTAACTTCTCAAGCCGGGCATCTGTGTTGGCTGATGTGCTCATGCGGAGGAAGACGACAGCGTCACAGCGACGACGAGGCAGCTGAAGCCCGCTGTTTGCCCCTCTGTCGGCTTATTTTTCCGCGGAGTTTGTGGGTCTCCTCCGAGCGTAGAAGCGAAAAGCCCCGCTCCGCTGCCGTTTCCATGTCCGGCTTCTACATGCCGCCTTCCTTCGGTCAAAGACGTCAGGCTGAGAGCCGGAGAGGCAGATTGATGGGTGGGCAAAGGGAGAGGAGGACTGGCCGTGTCTCTCAGGCGAGCCGGGATACAGACTGAGGCTCTGCTGCCTGCAACAATCCAGCCTACCAACCAACCAACTCAGGAGTGAGGCAGAGCGGTGGGGGGTTTGGGATGAATCGCTTTACTGTGTTTAGGCGACAAGTCATCCATTTAGTGTCAGTTATCCTGCTGGAACACAAGTGTCCAGTGCCGGCCGAACATTATCTAGGGCCCTTAACAGGTTTTTTTTTGCGCCCCCCCCCCCCCCCCAAAAAATAAAGTATTGGTATTGTTGATAATAGTTCCCTAGCGAATGATGATGAAAAATGTTACATCAGCATAGTGGAAAATCATCTACATCTTCGGAGATGACACTGACACCTAGTCAGAGACAGACTCACACAATATCAGTCCACCTGATTAGCTGATAGGGACTGGACTTGTTGGAACATGCTCTCCCACAGCTTTTCCTAAGTCAATTAATCATCATGCTATTACATTACTGTTCTGATATGTACAGTTAAGTATACACACACACCACACACACACACACACACAGACACACACGCACGCACGCACGCACGCACGCACACATACATACATACATACATACATACATACATACATACATACATATATATATATATATATATATAAATAAATATATATATATATATATATATACATATATATATATATATATATATATATATATATATATATATATATATATATATATATATATACATATATGACCTGTTTTACTCACCAGTATTTTCCTGTGATTATAGTCGACACTAAATATCAATATAGTTAAAAACATTACTACAAAATTTAATCACGGCAAAAAAGGAAAACAGGATAGACAGAATTTTCCTAAAAAGTGCTTTTTTTTCTCTGCGCAGGGAATTAAATTAATTTAGGGCATAGCAAAGATTCGGGGCCGTTTCTGACTGAAATGAAATGAGACTCACAAAAACGTGAAATGCTTTCAGGACCATAGACAGCTCTCGGTGCGCTCAGTGCAGCATAACTAGGCCAAACACTTGCTCTCATTCTGACTGCCTCCATTTTTTCTTTCACTCAATCTAAATTCAGCAGAAGAAATCCTAAAGATACTGTGCATTGTATGTACTGCCTGGTAGATAGCATAGTGGCCTAATTATTTTGCATCTAAACCACTCCCTCCAAACTGGCCATGTCCCTCCAGCCTTAAAAAGGCCATAATCAGACCACTGATAAAAAAATAAATAAATAAAATAAAAGAATCCTCTCATGATTCATATGTACTATCAAATTACAGAACCATCTCCAACCTCCCATTGTTATGTAAAATACTGGAGAAGGTAGTTGCTGCTCACCTTCAGGACCATCTCATTATAAACAAAAGAAAAAATCCAATCTTGTTTCCGCTGTGCCCACAGCACTGAAACAGCTCTGCTTAGTGTCACAAATGACCTCCTCATGGCGGCAGATGCTGGATCTCTCTCTTTCGCTTCTCATGCGCCTCAATCTGTCTGCTGCATTTAATACAGTTGACCAAAACATCGTCCTTCATCGGCTTAACCACACCACAGACACTACCTTCAGTTGGTTCAAGTCGTACCTCGCAAATCAAACAAAGCATCTCCGTTGGTCACTCAGCCAAGTTATCTGTCCTCATGAAACCCTATGACACACAGTTGTATGTCAAAACAACGGTTACTGCCACTGTCCTCGTCGTCATCATTTCAATTTGCCGTATGTCTGTAGGAGATAAAGATGTGCCACAACTTTCTCCAACTAAACACCTCCAAGACAGAAGTCATCATTGTAGACACGCAACATTCCCCCTTTCACCTGTTAGTGACTTAGGAGTTAAAATTTACTCTCACCTCACTTTTGAATGTGATGCAAACCAATTCTGCAAGATCTGTTTTTATCACCTTTGTAACATTGCCAAACTCCACTTCACTCTCACCTATCAGATGCAGAAAAACTGATCCACACCTTTATCTCCTCTGGACTGGACTATTGTAATGGGATGCTCCTTGGAATATCTAGCAGGAGATCCTTCAGAGGCTTAAATATGGCCAAGAATATGTATCTAGTATCCTAAAAGGAGTGTGAACACATTACCTCCGCTCCACTTTAACCAGCTTCAGACACCCAGAACCAGATTGAGAACCATGAGGGACAGAGCCGTCTGTGGAATGCTGTCTTTGTCACTTTGAGGGTACCACAATCCACACGCACCTTTTAAAAAAGAATAAAACATTTATTTTTAGTGAAGAATTTAGATTTCTTTTATAGGCAGTTACCATTAAATTTTTCATTTTAATTGTTGGTTTTTAAATCCTCAATCATTTCAAGATCAAATATAACATCCAATAATAACTGTTCAGAGTTATTCAGATTGTGCTGATTTGCATTTTTCTTGTTTTTTTTTCTCTCATCTTTATATCACATTTGTTAACCAAAATCCTCCTCAAAGTTGTTCAGTGTTCTATAAAGTGTAGATTTCTGGACTTCTGGATCATTTTGAAGCAATAAAAATGTCCAAGTGGTTTCAGAAGAGGACCAGATCAGACAAGGATGGCCAGGTTTAATTGTAAAAGAACTTCATTGATGATTTCAAGCCAAACTGCCTGAAAAAAATAAAAGCATGATTGAAGTCTGTCTTTAAAGGGAATTTCAAGTTCCAACTATGTTTGTTGTGGAACTACTTCATTATCCATTACTTGTTCTGATAATAATTATGAGTAAGAAAGACTTATACGTAAACTCCCACCACTTAGCCCCACATTATGCATTCACATACAGTCCCGCCTACCGTCACCATGATTACAGCCAATACCAGAACAAAACAGAAAGAGAAAAAAACTCTATTCCACAAGAGTCACAAAGAGAGAAGTTCTTTCAGCAAGCTGTGCATCATCTTCGTTTGCTTTATTTTCTCCATTCACAGCGGTGTCCATATTGGCCTGGAGGACACCAGAGCTAAGTTTTGACTCAAATTTGAACTGTGTGCTTGAAAATGTAACTGGAAGGCTTCTGATGCTGTCAAGATCTATACAACGGCCACAGTGATTAGCAGAGCCAGCTGATCAGCTTGACTTTTCTGCCTTTTGCGACATTATTGACCCAAATACACAAAAGTAAAATCAAAAGTCATCTTTCCCATATTGCTTTTTGCAGACTTTGCATTATGTGAAACCTGGGAGTAAAAATTCCCAGATGAGTTTTCTTTTATTCTTCACAGACATTTTTGACTGAAATAAAATAAAATACAGGGTGGTGCAATTGGTAGCACTGTTGTCTTGCAGTGAACAGGTCTGGGATTCAAATCCCAACCTTTGGGTTATATTGCATGGAGTTTGCATACTGTCCTGTGGAAGTGTGTGTTCTCTGGCTTCCTCCAACAGTCTAAAAAGATCCCTGTTATGTTAGCTGGTCTCTATGAATTGCCCATAAGTGTGCATGTACATGGTTATTTGCCATGTGTGGTTCTACGTTGCCCAGTGGAGGCTGGAGACCTGTCCAGGGTGTACCCTGCCTTTTGCCCAATGACTGCTGCTGATAGCCCCCGTTCCCCCACAATTCTACACAGATCAGCAGGTATAGACAATGGATGGATTAACTGATATCTATTTGAGTTTGCTCTATGGGGTTTCGTTATAATAAAATGAGTATATAGAATGTTTAGAACCAGTTTTATCTGATTGAAGCATAAAAAACCCATACAAAACTCATACCTCAGTTAATTTAATCTGAATGTTTCTAAATTTCACATTAGTGTTCAGGAAAAATCTGATTTCCTCTGAAGTTCATCACTGTATTGAAATAAGGAACTCAGAATAAAGGTGCCAGGGTCATGTGATTGACCAGCTGATAAACAGATGGTCCCCCTTCCTCTCTCTCATTTTGTCTCTCACCAATATGCACCCACAAACAAGGCTGATACATGCCACTGCTTCCTCTCCAAAGAGGACCATTAAATCTTGAACACTCATGGTGTTTTGTTTTTATTTTGGCAGAGGTTCACATAGTTAAGCAGTTCCATGCCAATAAGATCAACATGTTCTTTAGATATGAAATTAAAATAATTAAAGCACACGTTCGATAGCTGGAGAAAAACAGCAAAAAACACTTTTGCTTTCCATTAAAAAAATTCAGTTCAATGCTGCAAAACCAGTTTCATTCTAAAAATGTTATGCTTGGGGTTTATTTATGTCCTGTTTTGATAATATTCCTGTTGTTTATGGTATTGCTATATTAGTTCATTCCTTTGTGTTTAGTTTCTTAGTTTATTCCTGTAGTCTGTTCTCTGTACAGTTTTAGATTTCACTGTATCCCCTCGCCTTGATAGCTTCTTTGTGTTCAGCTCCATTCAAGTTAAGTGAAGGAAAATTTATTTGTGTAGCTCATTTCAGCAGCAAGGCGGTTCAAAGTGCTTTATATTACGAAAATATAAAAACATCAAACACATCGAAATGATCACTGGTTGTTAGACCAGAAACAAACCTTAAATTTTTAAGTGAAAACATCAATACACATAAATATGTTGGCCAATGTTCCTCTTATTATGAGTCGAAAGCAACTTTAAAAAGGTGGGTTTTCAGTCTTGATTTAGAGGAACTCAGTGTTTGAGCTGTTTTGCAGTTTTCTGGAAGTTTGTTCCAGATTTATGGAGCACAGAAGCTGGCTGCTGCTTCTCCATGTTGGTTCTGGTTATGGGTATGCAGATTAGACCAGAAACAAAAGATCTAAACGGTCTAGAGGGTTAATACAGCAATAACTGCTCTTCAATGTAATTTGTTGCAAAGCTATTCAGTGATTTATAAACTAATAGAAGTATTTAAGTATTTATATTTAAATTCATGTTTTTTTAGTTTCTCTCCCTCAGTCTCCTTGCTTACCTTCTGTCTCAGCTGCTCCATATTATCCCCTGATCATCCCAACAGCATTCTGTGTCATTCTCCCCTCTTCCCTCAGCAAACAATCTCACTGGTTTTCATTGTTCATTGCTGGATTCTGTTACCCTGTTTCACTGCCTGATTCTCTGCTTGTGCTCCATGTCCTGTTCTCTTCAAGCATTACTGTTAGCTTTGTCTTTTGTAATTAAATTCTTCTATTCAACATGCTGAGTTTCTGTCTGCAATTTGTTCCTGTAAACAACCATACACTACAAAAAAGCTTTATTTGTAATACTGCCATTTTAATTAAAGATAAATGCTTAGACTACAAGGAAATTTCCACTGTGATACATCTAACTCATTACCTTCTCAAAAAAAATGCATCTAATGGTTCTCCTTGTACTCTGCAAACATTATGATCAGCCAGTTTTGAGCATATTTTCGAAGGCAATCACCTGGTTCCCACTGTGATCGCTCTTTTTATAGCTCACCCTGCTCAATGATATATATTTTTCCTCAGGTACGGAATCATGCCAATTTACAAATACCATTCACACCACGCACTCTCGCTCCAGCACACGCCGATGCACCTGTCCACCCCTGCTAAATGTTTACATCTGAATAGACAGCTGGTGCCAGTTCTGCAACGTTTTGCTCTGTGGGTAATTGGATTTCAAATTTAGTGGAGGGGACGCAGCCAAGTTAATCAACGCAAGCTCAGACCGGCTAAGTCGGAGGGAGTGCAACAACATTTGATTTGTTTTTGTCAGCATGGATTATGGGAGAGGTAATTCTGTGAAAGCAATACAATGGAACAGTATTTACTCATGCAGCAGCGGTAACGCGGATACCAGCACCATTTCCTCTCAAACTGACATCTTGCCCTGTCCCCTTGTGCAGTTTGTTGAACCAGTGCAAGGCAGGAAGTTCATTTTTAACTGACTACTCCTGGGGCTCAGACTATAAAGGGTGACAGACAAAAACACATTCAGAGGGCCCTCAGAGTACATGCAGAAAAAATTATCTTGAAAGAAGAATAGAAAAGAAATATTCACTAGAGTATCTCGCAAAGCTTAAAACAAGTAATCACAGCTGGTAATGAGTGTGTTACTCAATATCAGAGCATGTGTAAAGTACAACTCGCACTGTGTACTGTGTGTGATTTCGGCGAACTGGAATTGAAGTGCTATATATATCACCATGCCAACACCCTCCAAATGTGATACAAATTTCTGCTCATTTGATTAATTATCACCTCGGATGTAGTGTTTTGGGGGAAAATGGATAACATATCAGAACATTCTTGGTTTGGGGCCCTTATTCATTGACATATCTATGCAGAATTACCTTATTTGGACAATTATGAGTATGAACACATCAAGGTATTTAGGATTCTTACTGTTCTTGGTTTGAGCATGTAAAGAGAGTAAACTTTTTTATGATAGAGGAGCTGTAGCCTACTCTTAACACATTAAAATAAACATTTCAAGGAATCTTTTAGTCTTAGTTTTTTTTTTGGAGGAGAGTGTTTCTGCGTTTGCTTCAGTTTATTTCACTGTGGCCTTTTCACAAATCTGCCTTTTCTGATCGTCTTTCACTTGTTTTCTGTAATCTCTTCCCTTAGTATATGTTCTGCTAAGGTAATTTTGTGCTTTCCTAGGTAATTTTATGTCTTTATATCTGTTGTGTTCTGTTGATCTTATCTTGGGCACTCTTTTGATTTAATATTCTTTATGACAATATTGATTCAATATTGTTCAGTTGTGCAGCGATTTGTTAATACAACTTTTATGTTACTTTTCACCTACCTGCTTTCTGCTTCCTGGTCTTTCTTTTTAGGTTCAAGTCTCTCACTTTTTGATGGTTACAGATAGTCGGATGTTGGCCTGTAAAAAGACAGAGAACGGATCTAACGTACAAATTACTTCCTAAATGCTTCTTGTTTAAAACTGTGTAAAGCATTGATCGATGACCACTGGAACTTTATGAGAAAGACCAACACAAAGTAGAATATAGCTTGGAAGTGAAAAGGAAAGGATGCATGGTTTGTGTAACTAGCATTTTAATCCATGTTTCTTTATTCTGAAACCCCAAAGGTCTAGTACAGTTTCACCAAGTTACAAATAGAGTTCACAAGTATGTATCTTCTCAGTACAGATAAATCCAGCTGTTTTGTGAAGATCTCAGAAGTTTGCAAGATAATTGGTCTTCTACCCCTGGCATCATTTGGTACCAGACCACATAGAAAGAAAATAATCACTTGTCTTATTTACATTTTACTGGATATCTGAGTCTGAATAATATTTTCTCTTGAAAAATGTTTTATTTTTTTAAAAATGGACATTTGCTGTGAAATTTTTGGAGGCTGTGCAATGATGCCGACCTTAAAAGTACGTAAGGATTGTTGCTATGAAAAAACTCCCCAGTAATTATGGCGTATACTGGACATGAGCAACGCGCACAGTTTGGAAAGAGAAAATCTGTTTAATCTGTCATCTTAGGGCTTTTAATGTTACTCTCTGATCTCTTTCATATTTCAGAGGAAGGTTACATTGGAACTGGTAATAAACAAACAGGCCTGGGAGTTGTTTAGAGGTCCAGTTTTATTAAGAAAACATGGATAGTAAATGAATCATAACATTGATTGGCAGCCTGTTTTATCTTTTGTCCAAAAGTGACATAAAATATGCAATGTTAAATAAAATAACGAATAAACTGAACCCAGAACCAGACCCAGATTTCTCAAATTAACATATGCAAACCTTATGGATACAGTGCTTACTTTAATGGAAGCTTACAAAGGATGACAGGGAGATTCCAGGAAAGGGCCAGGATGTGGCTTTGTGTTAAAATATTTTAAGCACCATTATGCACCCTTTCTCTATAAACTGTCTAATAGTAAAAACTGCACCAAGTAATAACAATGCCTGTGAATATCAACAAACTATTATTTTTTGGCTGGCCATGTGAAGCAAATTGCTTCACAAGTAGAAAAAGAGCTAGAACGACTCAAGAAAAAACTATAGGCTTGTGAAGGAGGAAACATGCAAAGGTTGTATGCTAAAAAAAGGCAACGTGATATGCTGATGTTATGATCATTAACTCTGAATATCATGGCAACCCATTTAATGGTCTCCGCAATATTTTATTTTGGACAACAGCTGTGGATTGACTGATCCACTAATACACCACTCGCCAGGCAGGCTTCACTACTGAGAAAGACAAGCGTACGTCCTTCACAACCGTCTGTTTTTGACATGCCAGAAATCTCCCTGGGATTCACATGATCAGTGTGTGTGTGCCTTTGAAGATACGTCGCTGTTGTTGGACATTCTGTCCCCAGAAAATGATTTATTCAAGCTGTGCCGTTCAAACAGAGTTCAAACGGAGCCACTCACAGGAAGAGTAATTTGAACAGCAAACACACAAAATCCTTAATAACCTATGCATTAGCCTAATTATTTAATTCCAGCTTCATGGTTTTCCTGAGCGCCAGGTTGTAATAGTGGCTAAGCCTTTCAGAGCTCAGAATTTGACCGCCGTGATCAGGAGGACAGTGTGCAATGCAGGTTATTGCCAGGTTTCCTTCTATCTTCCTGCTCTTTAGAGCAAGCATCATAAATTGTGATTTAAAGCTTGCTGAAGGAACATGAAGGAGTTTATGGGCTCAAGGGAGAAACCAACGATTGATTTTTGACCAACAGAGCAAGCTCCCTCAGATAAAGCCAGGCCCTGGCTTTTAGCAATCAAAACAGCATTGTGGTGAGGGATTTTTTTTTATGACAAAGCAAGGTGAACTTTTGTCTGCAATCAGGTGAAGGTTGTCCAGGAACCATTTTAAAACATTTTTATCTTTCTGTTGACAAGTGTCTGATTACTGGCTGTTATGGACCGGGTCAGATTTTTACTTATTTTTTAAATGAATGTCTGTTGCATCATTTCTCTGCTTCTGAGCTGTTCGATTTTCTCGTAGAACTCAAATGAAAAGGAAACAATACTAATTTAAAAGCATTTTGCTTATTGCCCATGGACTCTGAAATTAGACAAAATTTAAAGAAACATTTTGTATCTTTTCTTGGTAAAGATTTTTTGTGGTATCAGGCTTTAACCCTTGGTTCCGCTTGGTTTCTGATTCCTAATGCAAAACTTGCTATGCCACCGAATAAGTATTGACTGCTTAAACTAGGACAGCCACAGACTTCAGTGTATTTTACTGAGACTAAATGTGATTTACCAGCACAAAATAATACAGTCAACAAAAATATAAACCCAACACTTTTAGTTTTGCTCCCATTTTCTTTATGAGATGAACTCAAAGATCTAAAACTTTTTCCACATACACAATATCACAATTTCCCTCAAATATTGTTCACAAACCAGTCTAAATCTCTGACAGTGAGCACTTCTCCTTTGCTGAGATAATCCATCCCACCTCACAGGTGTGCCATATCAAGATGCTGATTAGACACCATGATTAGTGCACAGGTGTGCCTTAGACTGCCCACAATAAACGGCCACTCTGAAAGGTGCAGTTTTATCACACAGCACAACGATTTGAGGGAATTGGCATGCTGACAGGAGGAATGTCAACCAGGAATGTTACCTCTGGACGGATTTCACATTAATAGTTATCATGATGCCAGATTATCCCACCTGAGTTATGGAAATCTGCAGCTCCTCAGAGGTACAATGAGATGTTTTGCTTTTTCCTTTGATTAACGCTCTTCTTGCCCCGCTTTTAAAACTCTTAGTAGCTCCACAGTTGGGCTGAAGTGTGAGATATTTAGAGCTTTGAATTACCATATTTTGAACCTTTCCACAACTTTATCGATATGCGTCTGCTGTGTTATTTAATGGTGGAGCTTGTTGACTATTGCTATCTAACAAACACCGAGACCTTCAAAGAATTTACAAAGGCCTGCTGCACTTCACAATCAGGCTTTTCATTTTGTTGGAATGCTGGTGATTGCATAAACCCTCCTGAAGTGAATCCACTGCTTTGATGCAGTACTTTGCTTACAAAATTTTCCACTAAATGTTCCACCTGCACAACTACCTGTCCTCCTGACCTTTTCGTCTGTCAAACTGTAACAAGATAACTCTGACAGGGAAAACACACACAGTTGATTTGTGTTAGGCCTCCAGAGGTCACACCAATTACCTCCAAACCAAAAAAAGATCAATTACTAAAGTCCATCATGAGATGTGAAGCCAAATTGTTGCACAGTTTTTTCCCCCTGCAGTCTTTTCCTCCCTCTGTTTTCTTTTTCAGTCTGAAAATGTCACAGGAAGACGAGTCACAGAAATGTGCTCCTGCCTCTCACTCATCAAACCCGACTGGTTTATTTCCTTTTACACTTCTTCACTTCCAGCTTGCATCTTCCACTCTGTTCTGTTCTGCACACCAGCCACGTCAGCATCTGTTGAGTCACATGATGTGTGACTCAAGCAGATACAGACATTGACATTCACAAGATTTGACATGCATGCTCTCTGATCAGCCACAACATTAACACTCGTTCCCACTTCCTGTGTAGGCCTTTTCCATGAACCGAAACACAAAAACCATCTGCCCGTGGACACAGGACTCATTAGAGGTGTTTCGAGGTTTGCAAACAGAATCTTTTCACTGAAGCTTGAATTTTGGGGGGGGGGGGGGGGATCTGTAAGATTAGATCCTATGTATATAGTTAATTTGGACAAGACTATGTTGGATCACCATGGGAACCCCTTCTCTCGCAAGATGAAAAATGCAAGAATAATTTCCGTTTGAGGATAAATTTGGATATGTCTTGGTGCATTGCAAGTTAGACACATGAGAAACAAAGGATCTTAACATATGAGTCATGGCGATGCAGAAAAATGGCACCATGCTCAAATATTTTTTTAGAATGTGATATTTGTTTTGTAAATCTATCATCTATAACCACTGAATCTGTGCAGGGTTGCAGGGGCTTGGTGCCTATGTCCAGCAGTCAGCAGGTGAGAGGTGGTGTACACCCTGGACATGTCCATCATAGGGCACAGATTCAGACCAAATGGAAATTTTGAGAGCGGCCAATGTTGTTGGTTATGTTTTTGCACGGTGGGAGGAACCAGGAGTAGCTACTATAAACATATGCATACATAGAGAGGATATATAAACTTCATGCATGAGAAGTTCCTTGCCAAGATTTAAACCCATGAGCTTTTTGATGCAAGTCATCAATGCTGACAACTTGAGCATCATGAAGACACCATCTCATACAGATCAACAAAAAGCGCTAATTTATTAGGGAAAATGTAAAAAAAAAAAAAAAACGAAAAACTGTGCAATCTAACTGTACAACCTTTAACTGAAACACTTTCATTTTAGCATTATCTACAAACAGCGTCTCACAAGTTGATTAGTTAATATTTACCCACCCTGCAAGAAAAAGGTTTCACAAATCTGTTAGATTGTGGGGACATCTCATATAAACACACAATTTATTCTACATTTAGGTGTAGAATAGGGCTACAATTGTCAAGTCAAAAGTACCGGTGGCCAAAAAGCTACTAAACTAAATACTAGACAGAATTACTCAAAAATTGTGTTGTAAATTTGTCTTTACCTGCTCCAAAAAAAACCCAAGAGTACAGAATTTTAATTAAACAAATTAGTCCTAGTTTCTGTAGTAAAGGGATGTGTAAATCATTGTAGATCCAAAACTTAGAAAGGGTTTTGCACATTTGCCTTATTAAAATATGGTAATCAAGCTTACAAATTCTTCTGGAGTCAATTGAAATAATTGGGCTGTCAGCCTTCTATCAGATACCTAAATGTGACTGATATTTGGAACCTTCCACCCACCCCATGATGCTGCCACAACCATGTTTCACTGTGGGCATGGTGGCGTTTGGTGATGTCCAATGTTTTTGCTGGGCCCAATGTACCTCTTGGAATTTAACTGCATCTAAAAGTTCACGTTTGTCTTCATCAGACCATCATGCATTCTCCTTGATGGTTTTGGAGGATTTAGATAGGTCTGAATGTCTTGGTTTAAACTCAAAAGACCTCTATCTCCAAATGGCACACTTTAGTCTGCAGACATATAGACTTAAGGAGATCCTGTCACACAGGTTTGGAATAATTTATAGTCTAATTGTTGTATCACAACAACCTGAAAGTTTTACAGGGGTTTGTACCCTTTTTTAGGATGTACTTCACGTCTTTGAGACATAAAGAGCCAATAGGAGGATAACCATCACGGGTAAGACAGAATTTTCCTCAAATGAGTTTTCATCAGCGTATGTCAAACAGCAGTGTGTTCTGCTGCTTCACGATTTCCTGGCTGCTCTTGCTTTATTTCTGCTCTTTGAGACCAGTTTCTCCAACAGATAATCCCTCTCTCACACAGATGCAACCATCCATTTTATACTTTAAGCTTTTTTTCTCTTTTAGGCATCAGTGAGTGCCTCTCCTGTCTCATTGTCCTAAGATCCTCTAATGTACAAAATGCAGCATCAGATTAATTTTTAAAAATGATCCAGGATCCTGGTGCTTTTTACAATGTTCTTCTCGCGGATATTTGAATCTATCCCTTAAAATCTCTCAATATCGAGCAACAGAGGATAAAATCATAGTGAAAAGCTACAGGATGGATTGTGCCCTGACTGTAATAAAACTACAGGCAACAATAACCATTTGGAGAAGTAGTTTTTGCAACAGAAATGTTTACCTGATGTGAATGGCAATCAGATATTAATAAACTGGGTTATCGCAGTTAAACAAATGACTATGACTGTAGCCTCCACACTAGAAACTCTCATCATCTCTCTATTTATTTTTTAGTCTTTATTGATTATAATATTCACGTAAAAACAAATTTAATTTATAAAGTTTACAAAAGTATACACACGCACTTACATTTCCAACGCAGGGTCATGCACCATTAGGGGCTGATTCCTCCATTGCTTCTATTTAAAAACCAGAGCCTTGAGCCAGTGGCCAATGAAACACTACCCCAGATGGCTCCTTAATGCTAGCATGGACATTTAGAGATGGATGGAAAAGAATGAAATCAGCCAAATGGGAGCAGAAGCAGCTTTCCGCCAAAGGTAGAGACAGAGGGATTACATAGAAAGTTAATACGGTTAGAATTATTTTTTTCAAGCCCCAATTTAACACGGTTCTACGTTGTTGTTTGCACAATTAGCTTGTGGAGGACAGATTATGTAAGGATTTAGGTTATTTGCTAATCAAAGCAGTAATTTTGTTGGTCCAGATGTTGACTTCAGAGGTGTTTTCAAGATTTCTATTCCTATTGAAGGCTTAGCTGATCCCAGGTGTCTTTGAATTGATGTGTAGTTGCTGTGTCCTTTCCCATTTAACATGAATGAAACTTTAATCAAATTATCTGAATAATCGACTGTCACAGGATAAATTAAAGTCAAACGAATTTCTAATCAGAAGGATTGTGTCCCTGGATCCTGATGATAGTCATAAATGAAAATTTTCAGGGCTCCTGTTTTATTTCGTTTGTTCACCTGTCCAGACCTCGAGGTGTCCAATCTCTCTCTTCCTCTCTCTCACTCTGGTTCTCCTCCATACAGTTTCCTCATGGAATGCATTTAAATTAACACATATTTTAAAAAGGTCAAAGCTTATTTGTATAGCACCCTGTAAAATTCAACATTACAATTAGAAATCACAGTCAATTAAACAGGAACTAATTAAAATAGATTGGTGTTTGGACCCTGGACCTGACTTCTCTCTCTCCAGAAGCACAGAGGATCATGTTCTTCTCCATAGCCACAATATTCAGCTCATTCTGAGGGATCCAAAGGCGTTCCTAGACTAGAAGGGATTTACAGTTCCTCCATCAAGGTCTGGGTTTGCCTCCTGGTCTTCCATCAGTAGGATAAGTTTATCAAACCTGGAGGGATCCTGATCATAGTAGAAAGTATGGGTATGTTTGAAAAAATAGTATCATAATCATTATTTCGGATATAATTGTTTACTAACTATGTCTTTATGTTGTTAGGATTTTAGTAATTTCTTAATCATACGTAGCATTTTTATACTTATTTCCATTTCTTGAATTTCTCAATATTTTTGAAGTTCTTTGGGTAAAAACTGCTGAAAAATATGTCAGAACTTGCTGTGACTGTGGGTAGACTGCAGCCCTTCCAAATTTTTTCATATACTCACATCTATCTGTTATACTGTACATTAAAGTACCAATGTATCGTTTAAGCCTAAAAGCCTTCAGGAAACACCAGGTGCATTCAAACACAATATTTTTTTTGTTAAATGTACAGAGAAGATGGGGGAAATGGAGGTAAGGATAATATGAATTAACTGTCAAATTTTCTGCTGCCTTTTGCAGCTATGTATCTGGTTTAAACCGAGTTATTTCCTAATGCAATGTTACATGAACGGTTATTTTTTAGTGTTAAATTTGTAATACATTTGTACTTTTTTATCAGCAAGCTTAAAAAAAATACACAACAACAGTAAAGGGCAAGTATTGAGTGGATGCTTGTTGCCATGCCAGTAACACCATGTATGACCTTGTATGTAGTAATAAGTTCAGACTTATATTATGTTCACGAGCCTTTGTTGTATTCCCCGGTCACACTCAGAGTGTTACACTGCTCTGCTTCCAAGGGCGTTAGACTGGCCTGTTCTGTTAGAGCTGCAGGTTGTAAGTTCAGCACTAGTTGCAGGGTCCATGGTTCACCAGCCATGCCCTTAGAACCATATGTCTGTCAGAAGTTTGTGATTGCTATAGCTGTGCCAATGTTGTGTCCATTAATAAATCCAGGCTTGTTATAATGATGCTATGTGAATAATACTTACAGTAAGCCAGAACAGCACCCTCCTCATCTTATCATTTTTCTTCAGAGCTCTTTAGCCATGTTTTTAGCGAGTGCTGAAAACTGCTGCCTCCCTGACGGCTTCCCAACTCTGCATCTCACACAGCTGAGCCGTATCCAGTCAATGTGAAACCACATAAGAACCCAAAACTCTGCATTCCCTTGTTGCACGAGCAAACAGATGGAATACTTTGAGCATCTCGCAAATATTGAAAAGTCTTAGAATAGATTTAGCTCTTATTGCATTATCATGATATCATGCTAAAAAAATATTGAAAAATCCAACTAATAATTTGAGTGAAATAAATCCCATGTTAAGAAACAGTTTGTAGCAAAATTACTGGTACCATAATAATTTCAGTCGAAATAAATGTTTCTGGAGTATTTTGTAGCTTTTATTTCCTTTTAAATTGATCAAATGTTAGTAGAATTTAAAATTAGTAATCTATGACTACTTATTTGTGCATCTTCTAAGAAAACAACATTTTAACAGAGAACATGTCCTATATTTAACTTGTTTATATCGACACTAAGCAGATTTTGAACAAGTTTTTTGGTGGGAAACATAAAGCTAGTAATCAATTTTTTTTCTACTGTATTAACAATTTAAATGTGACTTATTATGAAAAATTTGCTTTTTGCATGTTTTTTGTACTTCCATTTGGGTCTTTACTGTTTCTAGAAACAGTCCAAGTCCTTTTTGGCAATAAGTAAATGTTTTGTTGGTGTCTGTAAAATAAACCGTTTCAATAAACTCCTGATTATTATGTCACAATCGGCACTGCCCTTCGCCTAGCAACCAAAGCGGAGTTTTTCCCTCTTCATTTTTGGTCAACTGGTTTTTCCAGTGTACGTGCTGCACAATGGCTGCAGGAAAGGACAAATGTTTTGTTGTTGGCTGCAATATACAACATGTGTCTGTGCACGTTCTCCCAGTCATGGCAAACATTATTTTTGACTGCATTGTTAAAGGCCACATTGCCAAAGAAAATTGGAGTCTGTGCAAATAATTTCATGAAGGTCTTTTTTATATAAAATTATTGACAGCACATGGCAGGATTTACCAAAAATACTTATACTGAAGGAAAATTCTATCACTACTGTTCACTGAAAACCTGCAGATGTAAATATTTAATGATTTTTCCTGTGTTTTGCATTGCTGTCTAGCATTAACAAATTTGTCACTTAGCACAAGCTAAGGCTAATGCTACTGATAGCCTAGGTCAGGCGGAGTCAAACTCATTTCTATATTGGGCCACTTTGGCATCATGAAGTCATTAAAAGGGCAGATTGCACCTGTATGGATGAGACATTTGATTTCAGAATTTCATTCCAGGTAACAGTATTTGCAAAGAAAGTTGATATTGGGGTGAGTTACACTTTAAACTTGTCATTCTGCAACACTTTTTCTCTCTTTGGCCGTTTCAAGGTTGTTTAAATGTGTTGTAGAAAAGCTGACATCTAGTGGCAAGATGCTATTACTACACAAACAATTCAACATTCGATACAGGAGGCACAGCTTTAGCCACTTTATACACTTTAAAATATATATGCCTCTATTTTATGACATTATATGCGTTTTTTGGCTATTGGGGCCAGATAAATTGCCTTGACGGGCTGGATTTGGCCCCAGTTTGACACTTGTGGCCTAGGGTAACCAGACATCCCTGATTTCCAGGGAAAGTCTTCCATTTGGCTCTTTACTGTTTTTATAAATAGTCTAAGTGCTTTTTGGCAATAAGTAAATATTTTGGTTGCTTTTTCGGCTCTTGAGGGCCAGATAAATTACCTTGACGGGCTGGATTCGGCCCTGGGGCCATGAGTTTGACACATGTGGCCTAGGGTAACCAGACATCCCTGATTTTTGGGAAAAGTCTCAGTTTTGAACGACCTGTCCCTGATTTTAGCGTTCCATGAATGATTGAAAATGGTTGTGTGTTGAGTGTTGTTACAGCATGACAAAAGCTGTTGGGGTAGCTGGCCGCAGGTTGTGCTCTCGTTGAAGGAGGGCCAACTGTCGGCCACCTGTAAAAAGCATTAACTAAAAGAAAAGAGTGTGAACTTGTCCCTACAGATGGGAAAATGTCCTGTGATATTATGGTATGTGTGACTTGATTTATTTATTTTTTGTCTGGGCTGATCCTTGTTGATTGTGCAGGAGGCTACAATTCTGCTTCAGGGTCTGACTCAGGGTCAAGGATGTACCGTTGTGCATCTGCTGGCAGCAGTTATCGTGTGTGTGTGTGTGTGTGTGTGTGTGTGTGTGTGTGTGTGTGTGTGTGTGTGTGTGTGTGTGTGTGTGTGTGTGTGTGCGTGCACAAGCATAACCATTGAGATGGGGAACACGGCCAGCTGCAGTTTATTTGCATAAAATAAAAACAGCTCATTCTGAAAGGAGCTTAAAATAGGCAACACAAGGTGATTTGAGCAAAAATGTAATGAACATGTTTTGTATAGCCCATAGACCTATCCTTAATGTTTAAAAGAAAAAGCATAATAGGTCACCTGTGAAATGCATACTTGATCTCAGTCATGAAATTTAATGATGATCATAAGTATGAAGGTAATTTTGTTCCAAGATGGGCGGCTGAGATTTCGCGAGAGCTGTGTGTAAGTAAAATGGATGGTATACTGGTAAAACAAATTCAATATAGTCAGGTAAAAGCAAGCCAATAAATACAAGTAAAACATTGTAACATTTAAATATTAACAGTTGTGTTATATTTCCCAATAAAACACACTGGACGAGACCTTAACGAGCCTGGAGAGTTACTTGGACGAGTGTTTTGACAATATCGTAGTGAGGAGGCTGAATAGCTCCACCATCACATCATCAAAGCATTCCTGTTCAAGCTTGACCAGCATTTCCACTATATCTCCAGAGAGAAGCTACAGCGATGTCCTGTAACCCGTAGACAAGAAGCTAACTAGCATGGATGCCTGTCTTGTCTCCGTAGAAGTCATACACAGGGATTTCAAGCGCTGAGGGAGTCGCTGGATTTCAGCCAGAAACAACTAGCTTTACTCACAGTCGAGAACCAAACGGCGAGTTAAGAAGTCAGGAAACTCACTGAGGGAATGACGCAGCTGTCCAAAGAAAATTGGAAGATGAGGGAGACTATTCTGGATTTACAGGGTTGAGGTGTGAGGCAAGGCTAGGCAAATTTATTTGTATAGCACATTTCAGTACAAAGACAATGCAAAGTGCTTGACATGATTAAAACATAGGAAAGTAAAACAGAATAAAAGTATGTTAGAATAAAATGTAGAAACAAAATAAAACATGGGAAATAGAAATTAAAAGCAAATATTAAAAACAGTTTGACTACAAAGTTAGACCAATGCTGGTTCAGTAATGCAAAACTTCAGTCACTGTTCTGTATTTGTGATCCTATTTTGTTTGCTTTAAGGATTGCATATAATTCATTATTTCTATAGGCTTTTATTTATTAAAACAGTTTAACTACAACAGTCGAAGGGAATTGTGTGTGTTTTTATTCTTGATTTGAGAGAACTCAGGCATTCAGCACTTTTACAGATAAGTGGAGCATAGCAACTGAGATATACCAAAAACTTCAAATAAAAGCTTCGGTTTTATTTTAGTCATAATGAGTGGGCCGGATAATGTAAACATTAATGTCCCATCAATGTATGAAACCCTTGTGGAGATAACATTTGTTATAACCATAAAAACACACTTGACAATGACATGGGACCGAATGCTAGCATGAGCTAATTCCATTAGCTCATGATGGCCAATGTGGACTGAACTCCCACGAAACATTAAATAACTTCAAACAGTGTATAATTCCACAACACTTGGGTTTATGTTAATCTATATCTATTTAAATAGGGTCATGCGGTTTTCAACTTCAGCTTCCCACTCACATCTATAGTGAACTTAAGGTTAGTAAAATGGAATGTGCATGGAGCTGGCACCAGAGAGAAAAAGTTGAATATTTTTAACCAGCTTAAAAGATTAAAGGCAGAAGTTACAAGAAATGTATAAATCAGCTACAACTGTAATATATATATATATATATAATATAGTTTGAAAGAGTTAATTGGAAAACATTTTTGTAACTCTAAATAAATTTTTTCAGGACAAAAAACCAAACATCTTCCAGCTTTTGTCTCCAGAGGGGGACCAGGCAATAATGCCTGCGTTTGCCCTCACTGTTTGCTATTTTTATTGAGCTACTAGCAGCAACCATTAGACAAACTAAAGATATTAAAGGTATAAAATGCAAAAAATTAAAGATGCAGAAAATTAGTTTTCATGGGGAAGATGTATTACTTTATTTTCTACACTCAAACACCTCTCTCTCTCTCTCTCTCTCTCTCTCTCTCTCTCTCTCTCTCTCTCTCTCTCTCTCTCTCTCTCTCTCTCTCTCTCTCTCTCTCTCTCTCTCTCTCTCTCTCTCTCAGGTAATATGATTAATATAATTGTTCTCAAGAGTTTAAGATAATTCTATAAATTGGTCAAGATCTACATTACTGGCAACAAACAGCTCTTTACAAACCCCCTAAATGTACAACTACATTCAGGGAGTATTACATATTTGGGTATTAATGTGTAGTGGAAATTGGCGGATTTAACAAAACTTAACCACATCCCCCTTTTTAAAGAAGATACCAATTTCTCTACCAATTTCACTTAAGGGAAGGGTTGCTTAAATTAAAATGATGGTTTTACCAAGAATTAATTACTTATTCTCAATGATCCCAAATAAACCGTCATTTGACTGGTTTCACTCTCTGGACTCTTCCATCTCTAAATTTCTTTGGAAAGATAAACACTCTCTGTATCTCTGTATTCTGTAGCTTAAAAATGCTACAGAAGACCAAATATAAAGAAGACCTAGATCTACCTAACTTCCATCACTACCTCTTAGCAAATAGGCTACAATACATCTCAAAATGGTTAAAACATAATCCCTTAGATGAGCCCTGGCTAGATACCGAACAGAAAATATGTGTTGATATCAAGATTTCTGGTTTGTCATTTATAACCTCTCTCCCATTCTTTCTCTTTTACTTTTCTGTTTTTGTGTCCATTGAATGTGAATTAGTCCCAGAATAATATCTAATAAATCTTTTTGCATATATATATATATATATATATATATATATATATATATATATATATATATATATATATATAAAGTGGAGCACTATGGTGAAAGCAGTAATGTTCCACTTGTGAAAGTAAATCTGTTGGGCTCTCTTTGACATTAAGACAGCAATTCTTAATGTTACACTGCCAGACAAGGCATGCTAAAAAATGCTCATGGTTGATATATTACTATCATTACAAATAATTTGAATTTGGCTATCGAGGATATTTTTCTAAAATCGTCGTTTAACCAGTTTTTTTTTAGTACACTGAAAGCTTCTAATTGCAACATTCACATGTTTTTAGGACTAACATCGAGACACCCATAAACACTGAACTCAGAACCAGTTTAATGTAAACTTTATCTGTTGGCTCATAATCTTCCTTATCAAGATTGTACTTTATCACACAGCATAAACCAAAGCAATTTTTGTGGCTTTCAGCGTGTATCGGAAATAGTAGTGCTTCTCACCACACTGTTAGCTGTGTGTGACTATCTGTGAAGATCTTTGTGTAGAATTAGCTTTTGATCATGCCTGGTTTCGTCTAATTAAGGAGGCCAAATATTGATGGCTCTGTGTCTGTATTTAGCCCCATGCTGCCCAGGGGTTCCATTATTCATGACACTCGATCTGTATTTTCTTTTCATTAGGTTATCCTCAGTACTTTATTTTAAGCTGACATGTGGTGATTAGAACCAGATGAAAAAGAAATTACACACTCTTGCATTAATCTTTGTAATCTTGTGATATGATCACACAGAAATGTTATATATTTAAGCTGGTAACAGTCTACACTTGGATTTAAATGGCCCTACTGCGGCATTACTGCTTACACAACGCATAAGTATTAACACCCTCTAAGTTTCACCATATTTTGTCACATAACAACCCACAAACATCAATGTATTTTACTCAGAGTTTAAGTTCTAGACCAAGCCAAAGTAGCCCACAACAGTGATGTAAAGGAAACATGATTCATGGCTTTCCAAAGACTTTCCAGTTTAAAATGTATAAAAATGTAGAATGCAAAATTAAATCCAGTTGTGCTGGTCTTCTCACTCTTTTCCGCCTTTTTCTCCATTTTATGTTGGCCGTTTTACCAAAATAGACTGCTTGCTACAAGCAATCCAAGTAAAATGCTGACAGGTGAGTGTGCATTAATATCAAATAGAGGAAGTAGTTAAATTCAATAAAATGTTATTTATATAGCACCAATTCATAACACATGTCATCTCAAGGCACTTTACAAAGTTAAATTCAATCAAATCATACAAATTGCTCAAAATGTTTCCTGTCTAAGGAAACCCAGCAGATTGCATCAAGTGTTTACAAGCAGCGTTCACTCCTCATGAAAGAGCATAGAGCCGTAGTGGACAGTTGTCTGCATTGTCAATTGCTTTGAGCAATCACTCATACTGAGCATGCATGAAGCGACAGTGGAGAGAAAACTCCCTTTTAACGGGAAGGAAAACCTCCAGCAGAACCAGGCTCAGTGTGAACAGTCAGCTGCTCGACCGAATGGGGGTTAGAGAAGACAGAGTAGAGACTAAAAAACCACTGAAGTACACATTGATACAGGAGCCCTTTCTATGTTCTATGGTACAGGCAGATGATCTGCCTCCCCTGGCTGATGCCACAGCTAACAGAACTCCAGACCAAGTGTTCTTACAATGAAGAAAAAATGACAGAGAACAAAAGTTAAAGTTGATATAACAACAATGTAAATTGAACAGTAGGATAACTTTACATAATGCCTGGTTTCGTCTAATTAAGGAGGCCAAATATTGATGGCTGTGTCTGTATTTAGCTACTTTAAAAGCCTGTGGTACGTATCCATTTACCAAAGATAGATACAGGATATTAATTAGATCAATACAAAAAACAGATTTCCAGAAATGTTGGCCAACTGAAAGGTATGGACATGAAAAGTATGAGCAGAAACAGGTCTCAGTACTAAGTTGGGGCCCATTTTCCCTGGATTACTGGAGCAATGCAGCGTGGCATGGAGCCGATCAGTCTGTGGCACTGCTCAGGTGTTATGAAAGCCCAGGTTGCTCTGATAGTGGCCTTCAGCTCTTCTGCATGGCATATTGAATCTTCCTCTTTACAATACCCTGTAGATTTTCTATGGAGTTAAGTTCAGGCGAGTTTGCTGGCCAGTTAAGAACATGGTCCTCAAACCAGTTACTGATAGCGTTGGCACTGTGTGTACCTACCAAGTTCTGATGGAAAAAGAAATCTGCATCTCCATAAGGTTGGTCAGCAGCAGAGAGCATGGAGTGCTCTAAAACTTCCTGGTAGACAGCTGTATTGACCTTTGACCTCAGAAAACACAGTGGACAAACACCAGCAGATGACATGACACCCCAAACCATCACTGAATGTGGAAACTTCACACTGGACCTCAAGCAATGTGGGTTCTGTGCCTCTCCTCTCTTCCTCCAGACTCTGGGACCTTGATCTCCAGAGGAAATGCAAAATGTACTTTGATCAGAGAACATAACGTTGGACCACTCAGCAGCAGTCCAGTCCTTATTGTCTTTTAGACAATAAGTTGTTTCTAACACCTTCTCTTGTTCAAGAGTGGTTCAACACCAGGAATGCGACAGCTGACACCATGTCTTGCATACGTCTGTGCGCAGAGGATCTTGAAGCCCTGATTCCAGCTACAGTCCACTCTTTGTGAATCTCTTCCACATTTTAATGGGTTTAGTCTCACAAGGGTGTGGTCATCCCTATTGCTTGTACGAATTTTTGTTTCCTCCCCTTCGCCTTGTGCTTGGACACAGAGCTTCTGTGAACAGCCAGTCTCTTTAGCGATGACCTTTTGTGTCCTGCCCTCCTTGTGCAAGGTGTCAAAGGTCGACTTTTGGACACTGTCAAGTCAGCAGTCTCCCGTGATTGTGTCGCCTACAGAACTAGACTGAGAGACAATTTAAATGCCTTTGCAGGTGTTTTGAGTTAATTAGCTGATTAGTGCAGCACCAGGTGTCTTCAATATTGGACATTTTCACAATATTCTGATTTTCTGATTTGGGGATTTTAATAGCTGACAGTTATAATCATCAAAATTAAAAGAAATAAACACTTGAAATGTATCAGTCTGTGTGTAAGGAATGAATATAATATTTACGTTTCACTTTATGAATGGAATTACTGAAAGCAATAAACTTTTTCATGATATTCAAATTATATGACCAGCTCCTGTGAAATGGGGGAAGTGATCAAAAGGAATACTTCATTTGGTTGGGATTTCGTCTAACATACAGGTTGAAGGTTTAGATGAAGCTAACATTATAGATAACCCAGAGAAAGCTCAGCTGGATCTAAACAGTCCAACCACAGATCAAGTTCTAAAAATACCTCCTACTGAGGACAAAGTAATCGTGTTTGGCAGGATGCCAATGTTTTATTTTTAATCTAATTTTTTTCATTTATAAAGAATCCCATTAAGTCATTATTGCTGAGAGTGAGGGGAATGTTCAATGTGCTGCACAGACCAAGCACCACAGTAGCATGTTGGTTCTTTTTAAATAGGCTGCATGGCTGATAAGAAGCCACATTTGATATTAATATGGACTTAATGCATGACTGGAATGCAAATAGTCATCGGTTCCAATATGCATATGTTTGAATATCTGTTGAAATAAACAAACACATTGTTTTGTTTACTATATCACAAAGTAAAGGCATGCAAGTATACATTAGATGGATGGTTTTATTGAATTATTTTCTTGGAGAAATTAAGCATTATCTCTATGAGCTTTTCGAATACTAACAATTATGTCCTCATCTGGATATCCTAAAGACTTAACACAGTGGTTTGGCTTAAGTTTTTCAATCTTAAAATAAGAACATTTGGTTGAGATTTTTTTTTTATATACAAGGTCATAATGAAAGAAACATCTTCAGTCACATCTGACACATATCTAATATTGCTTTAGCATCTCTCTCCTTACACCTGTCACCCCTTTCTAAGCTTCCCGAGGAAGATTAAATAAAAGATGAAAAAAGGAAGCCGACTTCTGATGGGAGTGAAACCTCAGGGTGTCATTCATAACTCCACAGAGCGTCACAGCTGGCAGTCCTATGTAGATGGTATCGTTTCAGTACTCAGCACACTCTGCTGCCGAGGTGTAATGCTCAAACACAGAAAGTTCATCATCTTCCTTAGACGCCAGCATGTGAAAAAAAAAAAAAAACAGAAACAGAAATACCACAGACTAAGATATTTTGGAAAAAAAAAGGATTTTGGATCACACCTGTGAGACTTGGCAGGTGATGCTCTGATGCTTTGTAACTGTCATTAAGCACCCTCCTCTGTGACACGGTACAAATTCAGGGCTACACTTTGCTACCATTAAACAGTAACGTCCTCTTGTGGATGAGTTTAATTGGAAGCCATTTATCATCCTTTATTTCTATCCAGTCTCAAAGCAGTTCCCCTATTTTGAACTCACACACAGAGGACACCTTTTCACCTGCAGCATTATATCTGTGCAAGCAACTTTGTGAGAACTGCAGACACGTAGTTTGACTGTGTGGGCGGACTTCACAGCATCGATGCCTGTCAGATATACATTTGCATACCCTGACAAAAGGTGCAGCTCAAGAAGGTTTCTGAGAAAAATGACATGGAAACATCTAATTTGCAGACATAACAGGTGCTAGTTGAAAACTTTAAATATTTCATCAACAGAATCAATGGAGCCTTGATTATGTCCTTTAAAAAATAGTTAATAGAATCACTTGCACCATTAACACTTATAGAAGTCCTGGATTGTTTTCACAAAAGTTGTATCTTGTAAAATGTAGCTAATAAACGTGTAGACAAGAAGATTAGTCTAATTCTACTCTCACAAAGTTTGGCTGCAAAAGTTGTTATACCACTTTAAATTGTTTACATATTTGCATGTCTAAACCACATATTTCAATGCTATATCAATGCTTTCAATTGCTATGATCCTTAGGTGGTAGGTTTTGGTTCTCATTTGTGTTTGACTTCATACCCTGTTGTTTACTATGTTCTACCTTCTTGCTCTATTAGTTATTCCTTGTGTTTAGTTTCTGTGTTCCATTTCCTGTGAATCGTAGTTTATTCCCCTTAGAATGGAAGATGTCTTTTTCTGTTGATTCAGTGTTTATTTGTGTCTCTGTTTGGTTCATCTGTATTAATAATGTTGCATTCCATTTGCCTGGAAAAATTAAAATAGGAGCTGGGAATGTGGTAAACCAAAGTCAAAAGCAGTCCAGTTAACACAGTCGAAGACATCGGGGTTCCAAAATAAAAACAAAAAAACAAAACGCTAGGATTCTGATATGGTGACGGCCAGGAAATTCTGATGACAACGTTGCCCTTTTGCCTGGCGTCACAGAGTGGGGGACAAGCCAGAAATGCAGTAGTACAATGGCGTTATCTAGTGACGCTTTCACTTTCCTACCTCTCCAGTCTCCTCATTCACTCTTCTCCAGGCTTTGTCCTTTCTGGACTTGTCTCAGTAGTAATAATTGGTAGAGTCATACAACTCACAGCCGACCACAGACCTACACTATCAGCTTGTCTTCCAGTGGGATGAAAACAGCTTTATCTCCGCTGCAGTCCTTCACCCCACATCACAGCCACATCCAGTTCCTGATTGGTTGTTGTGATGCGACAATACACAGAGGTTCAGATATTTCAACTCCAGCCACTGTCGGTTCCCATCCATTGCTGGTGTTGTGTTGCTCTGGCTTCACTTTAGTCACCAAAATGCGCCAGTCGCACTTCTAGAAACGCATCTGTGGCCTCGCTTTGCGTCGCATCGCTCCTGTGCTGCACCTGTACATAGGGATAACATGTAAATCTGTCGCTCGGGCCACCACATTCGCGTTCAGTGTGAACGCACCTTGAGGGTTCAAGCAGACAGAGCATACACACAGAAATCTGTACTTTGACTAGACTCTTGTAACATGCAAATATGCTTTGACCTAAACTATGACAGTGTAGCTCTGGTTGTGTGTTATGAGTGGTTTTCCTCTTAGAAGGTGAACTTCAAGCCTCTGACAACTTTTCTCCATAAATTGTCCTGATTGTGTAAAATAGTTGAAAACCACGTATCCTCATCCTTATTTTTCATATTCACAATTATGTGCCACTTTGTGTTTGTCCATCACATCCCAAAAATGAATTGTGTAGCTGTGGTGTGAGAAAAGGTGAAAAACATTTCAAGGGGCACGTATGCTTCCTTTTGAAGGCAATGAGGGAAATAATTATTTGATCCTTTTTAACCCAGCCACAATTTTGGCATGCAGAGATCGGTTAATTGCCTTTGTGACATGCTAATCAATCAAAAGTACAGGTAAAAACACTCTCGTTCACACGGCGAACAAAGGCGGCAGGTGCTCAGCCACGATATGAGCAAAAAGCATCCAAATGAATAGAAAAGGCTCGGACACAATCAATGAGCCAGTGGTGGATCCTGCAGCATGAGAGCCTTTTCTGATCATTTGGATGCTTTTCACTCAAATTACTCAATTAACCACAGATCCATTCCACCCAAGCTCTCATGGCTTCCGTGTTTCTCGCACACCTGTCCACCATAATCAACATTTCACTTTCCAACCTGTCCACCAAAGGCAAGACCACAGAGTTGTTAAAGGACTTAAGGGACAAAAGTTTCATCTGCTCAAGGTTAGTAGTGTTGCATTTGCTATGTGCTGCAATGACTTACAAGACCTTCAGCATCAAGCTTGGGGTGAAGACGGAATTTGGTGAGTGGGATTATGTGGCAACCTATAGAGACCTACTGCACAAGTTTGAACCTGTTGGCCCAATTATAAACCCTCAGCCACATGAAACTAAACACCACCTCAATTTTGTGCACATCCTTTCTTTGACATAAATGGCTTGCTCGGGTAAATTATATTTTCTTATGGAAATGGTCAACACTTACAGGCATGCCATGCTGTTCTGTTCTCATACCCTGCACCCGCTGGGTGTGCAGGGTTGAGCTCCAAACCTCATGTTTGACATTGGCAGAGAACGTCTTCCCGGGTGGTCTCCAGTTTGGCTGCTTATTCCTACTAAA
>NC_046380.1:29044991-29161295 GCF_011125445.2 Fundulus heteroclitus | reverse complement strand
TTTTACCCATCCATCTCTCTATTTACCCATCATCCACCTGTGGTTCATCTGTTTTGTCATCCATGTTTGGGCAGCATTGATTATATCCGTCCGTCCATCTTTCCTTCTAGAAGTTTGAGTCATTAAAAATGAGAAATGTTTGAGGGGAATGAATATGAAACCTGTGGATCAGGTGAGGTGATCAACCCGACGGCGTGCTGCGTGAACAATAAGTTTAGGCGCTACAAATGATGTTTTTTTTTTTTTTTTTTTTTTTTTTTTTTTTTTTATGATAAAATACACATTTTAAAGATGCAATGAAGAGGTCTGAATGCGTATAGTAAGAGGATTAACATGTGTTTCATCAAATGTCTGTTTTCTAGGTTCAGTCGGTGGTTTCTTCCTCCCAGGAGCGTTCGCTGGTCTCCCACAGCAGCTCATCGCTACACCGCCAGCAGACGTTCCCGCCGACCGTCGCCGCCTCTCACTACAGCTTCCCGGAAGTGTCGGCCCTGGCGCCGGGCTCGGCCGCCGCCGGCCTGTACACCTACCCGGCGTCCACCGCCCTCTCCTCGGCCTCTCAGGCCATGGAGCAGCTGCTGGCCCGGGGTCACGGCAGCCACGGACACTCCCCCTCCGCCTATGCAGCAACGTACGCCTCCTCCTCCTCCTCCAGGAGGGACTCAGCCAGTCGCAAGGAAAGCGTCAGCAGCCTGCTGCACGGCCTGCCGGCGGCCTACCAGCACCAGTTCGCCGCCGGCTCCCCCTACGTCAGCGTGACGCCCCGAGCTGAGGCGTACGGCGCCTACCAGCTGAGCCCCAGGCGCCTCGCCCAGTACCCCTACTTATAGGGAACCGATGCAATGAGAGGTAGAAATGCCGCACTCCCCCCCCCTTCAGTCGCATACCGTCACAAAGGGACGTTCAAACTTTAGACTTACCGTCGTGTCACTCGTTTGCTGCTTTTAACCACAAAGCATTTCAGCCCTCGCTATCCGATAGGCTCTTTGGGGCTATTTTAGTGTATTTGAAATGACTTTTGGTATTATTTGTAACGTATCCTAATATTTTCCCCCTTGGGCTCATATTTTATCCCCATCCTAGTCTATCTAATTCTAAGACATTGTGTTCGATCTGCTTATCTGTGTGAAGAGAGGTTGTCCTCCTGCCACTAGCAGCAAAAAATCCTCCTGAACGTGTCTTTAGTTTCTCACGAGCCTTACTTAAAAGTTCCCACACTAACCCCTCGAAGCCCTGTATTTATTTAGCGGACATAAATGCTGTACCCCCCCCCCCCCCCCCCCCCCGTGTTTGTTTACTCATGTCGTTTTACTGTCGTTGTTTTTGTTTTTAATCATGTTATCTGTGGAAGAGGAAGTTCCTTGAAGACGTTTGAGAAGAGGTGCGGCGAAAAACTGTGACGGCTTTGTTTTAATTTAAATCCGCGTTGTGGCTGTCGTGTTCCCGTAGTGACGACGTTTTTTTCGGATGGGTCGATCATGTCTGAATGCGACGGAGAGCCACGGAGGAGCGCTGAATGTACCGATCCGGTTTCACGAGCAATCATGTGAAAAGCTTTTAAATTGTTGAAGCGGGGTGGGGATGGAGGGGGGGATGGAAAAGAAAAAGAAGCTTCCTCGCTCCTTGAACACGGACTGGAAAGAAAAATGTATGTATTCATCTGAATCCAGATTTTTAGGACCTACTATGGCTAAAAAAGGATTTAAGGCCAGTTATTTTCCTGCCCAGAAGCTATAACAAACTACCCCCCCCCCCCCCCCCCCCCCCTCATTGTTCTGCACAAAGACTAATTTATGTAACCATAAGGATGCTGTTGACGAGGCGGCCCTGGCCGTCTGATGCAAAGTGTTGTCGTCTGTTTCCCTGCCAAGCGGCGGTGCTGATCTGCTGATACTTGCAGCGACGCTCGTGTTCAGACATGTTGCTGTGAGACAGTTTTCTCCTGGATGGTTTGCGTGCTAGTAGGTAAACCCTTTATTGTTTTATCTTTTTTGTTGTTTGTTTTTTTTTTTTTTTTTTTGCATTCGGTTCTGTGTCGTACTGTCTGAGTATTTAACTGTATTTCATCCTAACATAGTGTAGTTTAAAGAGGATTTTTTTGGTAGAGCTAATTCAGGGAAAACGGGGTTCAAAATAATCCACTTTCACTGTTTCCAATAAAATAACCACAATCTCAGCACGCTTCTGCTCCTTCTTTGTTCCCAGCATTTACCCGAGCATACAGTTCTGCACCGTGTGAACAGAAACATAGATCAGGTTTAATCATCTTTTTTTTTTTTCTTCCAGAATTCTTTTCTTTATTATTTCTTTATGGTAGCTAAAGGTTTATATTTCAGTTTCACATTACGGATAATTTGCGGTATAAATGTCCGGGTTAAACAGTTTTCCTATGAAAGTCTTCTGTTGGAGTAATGCGGTCGTTGGTTTGAATACCGGAGAAGGCTGCGGTCTGAGCGACGCTTAAAATCTTGGCAATTATTAAAGGGATGGTTGCCAGAATAGAACTGTAGCCCTGAGGTGCTGTCATGTTAAAAATAAAAACCTAAATTAACAGGAAAGGCATGATTAATATAAGTTTTGTTTGGGTCTCAACTGTAGAGGGTTAACTATTGAACATGAATGTTTTCGCTTTGGAGCAAACTCAAGAACTTCAAGTGAACTGTGAAAACAATACAATGTTTAAAAAGGAAATTTTAACAGCTAAAAAAAGTCAGCTTTTTTTTTTTTATTATAAACTATCAAATAACAAATATTCCATTTTATGACAAATTGGTTTCTTCAATATGATCTTGCAATTTCAAATTGCAGCTAAAAAGGAAAATGTTAAAATATTGTCACTCATCTCAGAAAGTAGAATATCATGAAAACGTTTATTTCTTTTCAGTAATTCCATCCAAAAAGTGAAACTTTTATATTCATTCATTACACACAGATAACTTATTTTGATTATTATAACTGACAACTAATGAAAACCCCAAATTCAGCATCTCAGGAAATCAGAATATTACTTAAGACCAATACAAAAAACACATTTGCAGGAATGTTGGCCAACTGAAAAGTATGAACATGAAAAGGTACTGGTATCATGTAGCTTTGGCACTGACTGAAGGTGCCAAGTCCTGCATCTCCATAAGGTTGGTCAGCAGCAGAGAGCATGAAGCGCTTTAAACCTTCCTGGTAGACAGCTGCATTGACCTTTTGACCTCAGAAAACACAGCGGACCAACACCAGCAGATGACATGACACCCCAAACCATCACTGACTGGAAACTTCACACTGGACCTCAAGCAACGTGGGTTTTCGTTAGTTGTTAGTTATAATCATCAAAATTAAAAGAAAGAAAAACACTTGAACTGTATCAGTCTGTGTGTAATGAATGAATACAATATACATGTTTAAATCTTTAAATGGAATTACTGAAACAAATTAACTTTTTCATGATATTCTAAGTATAGGACCAGCTCCTGTATATAGATTAATTTCCTATCGACTGTGTTTTCTGAGGTCAAAAGCAACCGTCCACCAGGAAATTCATCCCTCTGCAGACGAGCTGTATGGAGAGGCTGATTTTATTTTCCAGCATGACTTTGTACCAGTCCATGCAGCCAAAGGTGCCAACGGCTGGTTTAGGGACCAGGGTGGTGCTGTGCTTGGCTGGTCATGAAACTCTCTTGACCTGAACCCAGAGAGGATCTGTGGCTTACTGTTCTTGTCGAGAGGAGGATGAGAGACGCCAGCCCCAACGATCCAGATGACCTGAGGGCAGCCATCAAACCAACCTGGGCAGAGCTACAGGCTGATGGACTCTATGCCACGGAGCGTTGATGCAGTAATTCATGCAAGACGAGCCCCAACCAAGTGCTGAGAGCATAGAGGTGGACAGACTTTTAAGAAGCCTGACATTTGTGCTTGAAACTACTGTTTTTGAGTAGCTGAGTTGCTTTAAGCCAATTTCCTGGTAAGTTTTTAAGTTTTTATTTTTGTAACTCCCTGCAACAAGGATGATCGGGATAAAATATTTCTCTCCTGTACGAATCATGTCTTGTATGTAAGCCAGATCTACCACTTGGCATGTACCCTTAATTGAACTGGAACAGGTCTACGCCACGCATTGAACACGTTAAACAGTCTCCCTATCCTCAGCAGCAACCAGGGGGCGCCAATCCTCTATCAACTGTGTGTGTGTGTGTGTGTGTGTGTATATATATATATATATATATATATATATATATATATATATATATATATATATAAAATGTATTTTTATTTTTTTCATTATCCAGCATGTCTAACCCTAGTGGGGTCGGGGGGAGTGCTGGTGCCTATCTCCAGCTGTCAATGGGTGAGAGGCGGGGTACACCCTGGAGATATATATATATATATATATATATATATATATATATATATATATATATATATATATATATATATATATATATATATATATATATGGGTTTTTGCACATTCTTTCCTTGTGTCATTTGGTCCTCACATGCAGACTGGAGAGTTTGCACTGCTCCAGATTCCAGCCCTAATGTTAAACATGCAAATGTCTCCAGCGTCGTATCAGAGTCTGCTTCTGCCTGTTTCTTCTTGCATACTGGTGACAGATGTTTGGCTCCCCTTGAGCCAAAGGGGGGGGGGGGGGGGGCTTCATGTCTTGCTCGAACACTTTCCACACATTAAACTAGACATGACTGCGAGTCAGGTTGCTGTAGCACACAGTAAATTCAAGCTTCCTTTTTTTTTTTCTTTTGAGTTATTCAGGGTGACTCCAGCACCTCACGCAGAAATTATCAGCATCTGCGGAATCCGGATTGCCTGATTTGAGGTAATGCATTTCCTTGTTTCTCTTCCTTGATGTTTTCCAAGGCAGCTGCCTATTTTTGCTTCGAGCTAATTTGTTGGCATTGCTTCTGCATTTGATTGTTGTTTCAGATCTGATGGTATTCAGCTCTGCATATTTGCATATTAAGCGTTCGACACCTACATGAGCAATTATATAGATAAATGCATAAGACATTGTTTAAGGAACTACGAAACAGGCAATCCTATAAAGAATGTTCACAAAAATAAATGAAGCAAAGCAACTTTTTTCTAATTTTAGAGATTTTTTTGCTGTCTTTTAAACACAGCGAAAACAGCAAAAATGTATTACTTTTAGGTAATAAATAATAAATAATAAATTAGCATGCACAGAGCTAACTCATCCCACCAGCACACACCCCGCCCCCCCCCTCTCTGATGCTGTTACTTTTATTGTCAAATTTTAAATGTGGTTTTATCCAAGCCTACACAGTACACAAGTCGATTTTGAATTATTTTTTTACATTATCAGGCTTTTTAAAATAAGTGTTAGTGTTTTGACGTCTTATTCATAATTACTGTCCTTTTGCTTTCAATTGCTTCCCCCCCTCATGCTCAAACACCAGACGTTAGCACAAAAGCTCTTTTGAAAAATATTTTTATGTAAATACTTCAAATGCCTTAATATTACAACACTGTCCGTCATGTTGCAGACACTTAATTCACAGTTCCACGTGCATTTGGAAAAAAAAATGCATAGACATATTTAAAAAAAAAAAGGGCATATTCATGCGTAAAAATAAATCTCAGGATACCTGATACTGTTGTTGTTGTGTGTGTGTGTTTCTTATAAATGTGAGATTGATCAAATCAAACAGAATCATGTAATACAACATTATTAATTACAGGATAATAAATTATTAATTATACGGATCATCTAACTATTTTTTACATGATCCTTATATATAACACACGAGGTCTTCCTTTGGTTTTGTTTCATATGAACAAAAAAAAATTCTGTACAACTTAATCTACACTCATGATTGACTCATGTAAAACAAAACAAAAAATGTGCTCAAATGCAAGGCCAGTCCTTCCAACGACACTCGCCAAAGTCCAAACTTCACATAACGCGCTCCGGATCCTGGTTCTTTAAACGCGGCGCTCCGGATCCTGGTTCCTTAAACGCGGTCCTGCCGGCGCTTTTTCTCTCAGAGCGTCAGCAGCTCTCCACATGTTGATGCAGCGGCACGCAGCTGAACAGTTCCCTGAGTCCAGACATGAAACCATGCCGCCTGGAGCAAGGTCTAAGAGGGGGAAAAAAAAGCAAACAGAAGGAGATGTTTGTGTTTAGTTGCAAAAAATCACACTGTACCTATTACCAACAAGATAGCCAAGCGGGCGTTAAAAAGGGGCAGCTATAAGGGAGAAACTTACAGCGGTGACTGGATGAGCCGGGCCGGTTTTGTTTCCAAATCGTTCGCCTTCTGCTGCTGCTGCTGCTGCTGCTGCTGCTGCTGGTGCTGCTTGCCGTTCGTACTCCTGTGTTCGTGTTTAATGATCTGGTCCCATATCTCCGTGTCGATCCACAGAGCCCCCGACACGGGCAGGTGGGCCTGGACGCAGGTGACCCAGCGGCACAGAGGGCACGAGACGGTGTAGAGGGGCCCCTTGTGAATGCTCATTTTCTCCAGGCAAGGGGCGCAGAAGGTGTGGTTGCAGTGAAGGACTCTGGGGACCCTCCTGGTGCGGGAGTACTCGTGGCAGCAGATGACACACTCCAGTTCCTCACCGGACACCATGTTGATCTCAGGAGGCAGCTAGCGACAGGTTCCTTTTCGGAAGACGGGAAGCCTGCGAGGAGAAAGGAGGAGGAGATGGTGTTACAGGTCGTGGTAAAAAAAATCACATGAGTGAGTAAATGTTTAGCACCGGAGCAATATTCGTATCCAGCTATGCAAGAGACCCAAACGTACTCACTTGTTGAAAGCGCTGGGACTGGCTCGCTGCTCGCTGCTCTCTGCTCAGTGCGGTGTTCAAAGACGGTGACTAAGACTGCCTGCCTGGGCCGCTTTTAAATACAGAATCCTCCACCCTCCCCCTTTACCGCCTCCAGAGGCGATCACCTGACTTTTTCCAGGGAAGAGATGCCTGCCAAGAAGTAAACAAGCCTTCCAAGGAACTGCATCTTACCCATAAGGAAACCCTCAGCTGTTCAAGCAAAAAAATTGTTTAATTTTAGAAAGAAAAGAAGAAAAAGAAAAGCAGCGTATTAATAGACGTGTCACACACACACAGACTATTAGTAAATGTATAATTTTGTTTGTTTTTTTTTACAAACCTGCATGACAGGATATTCATTTGCATATTCCACAGTCGCATAGGATTGCCTGAAGCAGTTTTTACATAATGATTTAATTTATTTATAGAGGCCCAAACTGCTTTATCAACCAACCTGCCGTGTTTTGGCATCATTGTTCTGGTTCAGAACCCAACTGCTCTGGAGCTTAAGATGAAGAACCCATGACTGGACTTCAGGATTGTGCGGTATACGGCAGAATTCGTGGTTTCCAACAATTACGGCAAATCGTCCTTAAACCGCAAAGCGTCGCAGTTCACTATTTGCAGCAGCGTACGTGTTTAGCCATCCTGGACGTAAAGATGGATGTCAGCATCAACAACGATGTTAACTTGTGTTTCTTACTCATTTGATTTAAAAAGCGTGATGATGTGAAGACGTGCCAGTAGATTTCTCATTTTGATGTTTTTTTTTTTTTACTTGTGCCTTGGTTAAACAGATAAGAGGATGGAGCCCTTATGTAATATTACTGCATGCATTCTGTTCATTTAAGATGAAATATTTGTCATGACTTGACTTAACATGACATGACATGCCATAAGCCCAGGCCCGGACCAGAAAGTAGGCTTGTGGTTTAGGTTCACCGCGATGTCTATAAAGAGACGCTATACAGATATACGATAAGTTACGACTGAAAGGTGTGTGTATATATGTGAGGGAATCTTCCGGGTCTGAGATCATCAGTAGAAATCAGAAGACTCAAGTTCTTTAAGGAGCTTGTGGGTGAATCACACAGAAACCAGGTAATATAATTTAAAGAAGAATATATTAAATAACCAAAGAGTGGAAAATAAACACAAACAAAAGAGACATAAATAAATTCCAGAGTTACTTTCTATTATTTCTGGAAATACAGCTCAGTTTGTCTTTAAACCTTAGTTTAGATCGAATGTCTTTCAGTCTCTTTTAAAATGAGGGAAATAAAAAAAATAAAAAAAACACAAGGGCTCACAAAAGAGGAACAATGGGGGGGCTGAAACACAATCCTCCCAGTTCCCCGGGTTCTGCAGATGAAGAAACCTGACCGCTGAGTCAGATTATTGATCTCTTTTTTTTTTTTTTTCCTTTTCTTCAGAGATTTAGTTTTGCTTTTGGAGAGCTTGTTTAGGCAGGTGTAAAACTGACAGCAGGAAATCTACCGGATGAGGCAGAGCTTATTAATGCACCGACTGGGGGAGTGAATCACTCCTGTTCCTTCAAGTCATGTGAGGTATAAATTGCCGAACATCGAAACACATTAAACCAGAGGTCTTCCATCTGGGGGGTCGTGGTCTACTGCAGGGGTGCCTCACCCTCACTCGTGCACCTCTTTTCAGTTCTGCCCACAAACTTTCTATAATATAGAAACCCTGACTTCCTTTAAATCAAGGTTAGAAACCTATTTTTTTGAATTTTTATATGCCTTTCACTGTTTTATTTAAACTGAAGCATAATTGGTTTAGCCGTGTAATCCAGCTTTTCTCTATCTGCCTTTATTTTGCCTTTATTGTGCTTTTTTTTTTTTTTTCCTGTTCTTGTGCCCTGCACGTGTACAGCACTTTAAATCATCCTGTCACCCAAACGCACCTCACAAATAAACTTGCCTTGTCTTAACGCGGCTCTCGGCTGCTGTACTGTTCCCTGCCCATCGCCCTACTGGGACCGTGTCCAGATTAAACAGATAAAAAAAAAACGGCAGTAATAATTAAAACAAACAGGCTGCACGGTAAGGTCCAAAGAAGCAAGTCAAAGGGATTAAATCATGAAAATATTTGAATTTTTTTTTATTTAACATGATAAAATCAGATGTAGTTTATAGAACATGATATCAAAGTTAATTCATGATTTGATTTGTGATTTATTCATTTATTAGGCTTTACAGGAAACCAGCCTGGAGGGGGAGGGTTATCTTGGGATGAATGAGTCAATTCTTTCTGTCTAAATCTGTGGTGTCCTTTTTTTTTTTTTTTTTTTTTGCCATGTGGGCCAGAGCTCGTAGTTTTAAAGCAAATGTCTAAATTAGAAAAAAGCACAAATCATTGTATCGTCATTTTTCTGTACCTGCTTGATCAACAATAAACTAAACAGGATATTTGTAATGAAACGAACAGTGTGGTCTGATTCTTGTGGAAACAGGGATCTTTGATATGGAATAGAAAAAGGAGTCTGGCACGTTTTCCTGCGTGCGTTTCTCTTTGTTTGGACCTTGATATTGAATATTGCCGCCGTGCTGCTCAGCAGAAAAGATAAAAGTTAAACGTTTCCGTTTCTCTGTGCTTCCACATTAACCCAGGGATTGACTGCAGGGCTCTCGCTGGATTCTGACAAAGTATCGAGCCCTTAAAGTAAAAGGTCAGAGATGCATTTCCTTTCCAACATTACAATTGTACTATACTATATTTTACATAAAATGCCTGGAAAATCCGGGCCTTTGTTGTAAAAGAGGATCACTGTAAATAACGTGGGCCTGACCCAAACAAGGGAGTTCAACTTGACTATAATAAACACTACGCTGATAAGAGACTTTGAACAAATTCCAGCGTGGCTCCCGTTGCTTTTTCTGTTCAGTCAGATGGACTTTATCCTGGAGGAATACAACCCGGACAGCTGCAAGGGCCCCGGCCTTGTATGTCGGAGGCCCTGACCCATGAAGGATGGATCTTTTTCAATTGATCGACTTCCCTCCGTATTCCCCATTTGCTATTTCCTCCATTAGGAAACATCCAAATCCACCGGTATACACGTGATGCACTGCTGCTAAGGGCATAAACAGACTGGAGGACTCAACCTTGTGACCAGTCTGCTTGTCACAATGCACCTCGCCGCTCATGTTGTAATAAAAAAAAAAAAAAAAAACATCATTTGGATCACGTTTCAGTCGCTGTGGGGCTGCCTGGGCTCTTTGCCAGGCTGTCCTGTCTGCTCATTCCACTCCGTTCTGGTTCTCTTCACAAATCATGTCAATAATTGTTGTTGTTTTTTTGCTTTGAAAACCAGATGTTGAGATCACAGCTAGGTGTTGAAAGGGTTTTCTGCAGCTGCGCAGAATATAAGGAAACCCCACAGATAAACAAAAGTGAAGTAAGTCTGCTTAGAGTGCGCCTGTCATGATGTCTCCAAGTCACATGTGCCCTGCATGTTTGTACTGAAGGGAATGCACATTTGCTTATATACTGTCGAAACCTCAGTTTGGTTTTTTTTGTTTGTTTTTTTAATTCTCATTGAACAAAAAAAAAGAAACCGTCAATGCGAAGCATGGCTGCAGTATAGTACCGATCAAAAAACAATGACTTTTCCAAAACAACCGGATTGCATCAGTCGTTGTTTTTTTTTAACCACGTGATTTCCTGCATAATCTTATTGGCAAATTGGTCTGTTGCTCTTCTATGAATCTTTTGCCGTTAGAAAAGAATGTGTTTTTCTTCTGCTCTTAAAAGATGGGTGCAAAGGAAATGTTTCGCAAGGTTTCAGAAGCTTTCATAAGTAGGCCAAAGGCCAGCATAAGACAGTAACAGCGGTGGAAAAAAGTTGATGACCTGGATCCCGATCTTTGCATGACGCAAAAAAACAGAAGCCGCAAGTGCCAAGCTCTGATAAGAAATTAAATCATCAGCTAGATATTTAGATAAGCTTATTTATATAAAATCACAAATAAATATGTAAGACAAAAGGACACAAAAGGTATCTATGTTTATTTGAATATGTCAAGAGTTTAAGATAATTCAGTGTGAAAATTATTAATTAAACTCTATATAAAGACACGTAGGCTAATATTGTGTGCTCTCTGGAAGTGTGACGGGTAACAATAACATTTTCAAAGAGAGACAAAATAAAAATCACCAAAACGTTAACTACTAAAGGCAATCCAGGCTGTTTCTCAAAGCTTTTATCATCATTCAATTGAAAAAAAAGGAGAGTTTTTGTTTATTTGTTTTACCTTGTGTTGCGCTTGAACCTTGTGTTTGGTGTGAATAATAAAATTTGGGAAATACTTTGTGGTTTGCAAAGGAGTTACCAACTTTTCTCTGATAAGCAGGTCTTCAGGTTTAGCCCCAAAGGCCGAAGAACTACCTGCAATTGGCCAAATCACTATTCATAAAAAAAAAAAAAGAAAAACTGCTAAAAAAAAAACCTCTTCTAAACTTTACCGAAAAAGTAAGAAATTTATGTTTGGTACATTTTTCTTTTGGTTCCTGACAGTAAAGCTGGCTCTCCTTCTCGATTACCCTGATTATGTTAACAGCTCCAGAAACATAACCTGCGACGTTATCATTTCAGTCTTCTGCAGCCAGAACCTGGTCCGAATGGCAAAGGATATGTAGAGTTTAATCCCACATATTTCTTGGCTATGAATGTTGCCTTTTTGCTGAGGCTATAAATGTGTGTATGCTTGTTTTATATTAAAAAAAAAAAAAAAAAACAACCATTTAACTTGATGCTCAAAACTGCAAACTGACATGCGAAACAGCCGCAGGAAGAAAACGACGCTGTGATTTTGGGCCTCAGTTGAATTTGTCTGGATCCGTTTCTGCTGCTGTCTGCTAGCGAGGACCCCTGCATGCTTTAAAATACTCATTGCAATCACAAAGTGTAAATTCTTCTTTTTTTAAAACCTGATTTAATACTTTTAATAAAAAGACAGATGCCTTTTCATGAATCATGACATTGAATATTGTCAAAGGTTTACCTTTTCCTATGAAGTATTTGGGGGGGGGGGGGGCATTTTAATTTTAGAACGGACCTAAAGATGAAACCTAAATCTGGCCAGCCAGATTGATAACATGTAGCCCTCTCCGTTCTGCACATCAAATCTGTTTGGGGAAAGGTGGGACATTCAGCAGAACTTTCTGAGCTGACTGGACGAAGTGACACCTAGCCTACCAAAGGTTGGTTTTAGCCAATCACGGTACAAAATGAAAATGTAAGCACCAGGCGCCATGAGAATCCACAAGTTACGCTGGTCAAAGCACTTCTTGGTGTTTTTTGTCTAAAGAAGAAATCCTGGATTCCGACAAAAGCTATGTGATAGCAGCAGCTACGTGTGTGCGTCCTCCTGCGCTGGCTTGTTTATTTTGGTTCTGCTGTGGGCCCGGCAGCTCTTGCTTTCGCCACAGCTGTATGTCCCGCCTTAAACCACAATACTGCAATGTGATTGGTCCGAACCGTTTTTTGGTTCAGGCCCAAACGACTGAGACAGGAAAGAGAAGGGCAAGGGTTTTTTACCCAATAAAAGCCGTGGCCTGTGTTTGTATTCAGCTAATTTGTGTAGAACCACCTTTTGGTTGTATTTACAGCTCCGAGTTCTTAACATCGCTGCACATTGGAAAGTAAAACTTTTGCCCTTTGTTCTTTATCGAACAAGCTGTGATCCAAAGTAGTATACAACTGCCCTCTTTTAGGTTTGTGTAGAAAATGTCTCCATATCTAACTTACTTTCCACTTCATGAACTACTTGAACACTTTGTGTGCATCACATACAATCCCAATAAAACAGACTGAAATTTGAGATTTTTAACAAAAGGAGCATTCTTTTGTTTGCATGGGACACACTTTTAGGTGGAAAAAAAGTTGATGACCTGGATCCCGATCTTTGCCTGAAGCAAAAAACCAGAAGCTGTTCAAGGAATCCTGATGAGTCGACTTGTATCTGATTGATTGAATTAAGACCTCGAGGCATGTCTGGGTGGGAAACCACAAGTGCCAAGCTCTGATGAGAAAATAAGTCATCGGCAAGATGTTTAGATAAGCTTATTTATATAAAATCACAAATAAATACGTAAGACAAAAGGACAGAAAAGGTATCTATGTTTATTTGAATATGTCAACAGTTTAAGATAATTCAGTGTGAAAATTATTAATTAAACTCTGTGTAAAGACACGCAGGCTAATATTGTGTGCTCTCTGGAAGTGTGACGGGTAACAATAACCTTTTCATAGAGAGAAAAAATAAAAATCACCAAAACGTTAACTACTAAAGGCAACCCAGGCTGTTTCTCAAAGCTTTATTCTTCATTCAATTGAAAAAAAGAAGAGTTTTTGTTTGTTTGTTTTAACTTGTGTTGCGCTTGAACCTTGTTTGTTGTAAATAATACAATTTGAAAAGTACTTTGTGGTTTTAAATAGTTTTCTCTGATAAGCAGGTGTTCACGTTTAGGTCCGGAGGCCATAGGTTGCATAGGCCACCTGCAATTGGTCAAACCACTACTCATACAAAAAAAAAAAAAAAAAAAAAACCTGCTAAAAACTCTTTTAAACTTTGTCGAAAAAGTAAGAAATTTATGTTTGGTAAATGTTTCTTTTGGTTCCTGACAGTAAAGCTGGCTCTCCTTCTAGATTACCCTGATTATGTTAACAGTTCCAGAAACATAACCTGCGACGTTATATTTTCAGTCTTCTGCAGCCAGAACCTGGTCCGAATTAACCTGACAACAGCCAGCTGCATGTCACTCCGCCTTGCTCCACTCACATACATCTGGGACACCGCCATAGGAATTGCCTTTTTTGAAGGCTGGGCCTTATCAAAAATCCTTGCATATGATTGGATAAGCCACTTGTCTGTCATCTTTATTGACGTGCTATTTCAACCACTCACACCGAAGCTAACCCGTGACGCTGATGATAGCGACGCAGGAAAATAATAATAATAATAATGTGTTTACGGCTCTAGTGGCACGCGTTTTATTGACAGTGAGCTGACAGGAAGAGGGGGGAAGACAGGCGGCAAAGCGCCGCGGGTCGGAGTCGATCCCGGGCCGACCGCGTTGAGGACTAAAGGCCTCCTAACATGGTTAGCGCTAACCGCTAACCGCTCCGGGGCGCGTCCGCGTCTGCAGCGGACGCGCCCCGGAAAACAAAACTTGCCAAATCCGGTCGGGTGAAGGGCGAAAACATGGTTTCCACCAACAAAAGCCTTCAGAGCCGTTCTCTGATGTTCTTTTAATGAAACAATATTAGGTAGATTGGACAACACGGAAGAAATAGCAGCGTCAATGCTAACGCTTGCTTCCTCAACGAGCCGCCATTGCTATCAAAACAGTCTCACGTCACGGTCGCGTCTCCACTACGTCACATCTATGAAATGCCAGCCCTGCGTCCTGATTGGCCAGACCATAAAATTGGTTGGAGAAATCACTTGCTACCAGCGGTGTCCCAGATGTATGTGAGTGGAGCTAGGCGGAGCAACATACAGCTGGCTTTTGTCAGGTTAGGTCCGAATAGCAAAAAATAAAAATAAAGCTGGTTTTCTTTTTATATCCAAAGTTGTTATGGTCATTGGGCTAAATTTATGTAGTGATCTTTTAAATTCTTGATTCACCTAATTGCAGAACCTGATTGAAAGATACACAGATCGGCCTTGCCCTGGAGCTCATTAATGTGTGACAGTAAGAAACTGGAATTGAACCGTCAACTTTCCAATTGGAAGACATCTACTTTGTTACCAGAGGCCAATTTAATGCCATATAGATTAAGTGATCAATTAAAAAAAATATTTTTTGAGGACTCTGGTCCCAAGATTACAACTTCTGTCTTCTGTCAGAATTTAAAAGCAGGAAATTTAAGGTCATCAGGTTTTTATGTCATCAAGACATGCATGAAATTTTACAGCAGAAAAAATAATCAACCAAACACAAATGCCCACAAAATGTTAGGGGTATTTTCTTGAGTTTCTGTTTTGCTTTTTTGTTTTACAAGCATTAGTGCTTCTTTATATGTATCTTTTGCATTCATGTTCTTATGAATTGATTTAATGCTTTTTTTTACCTTTTATGCCCCTGGTTTTATGTGTGGTTATACCTTGGGATTTTCATATTTATGATTTTTTATTTATTTTTTATTTTTTTTTACAAGTGTGATTATCGCCTCGGAAATTGCTTCACAAGTACATCTGACATTGACATCTTAGTGACTCAAAAAACAGACCTTGCGAGGTATTACTCACGGAAAATCTAGCGTGATGAAACGCGTTTAGTAGCAGAAGTTGGAAAAACATCCATACCATCAAGCTCCGGCAGCACGGTATCAGCACAAGAGAAGCGATTGCTTTTCCTGAAACCGCTCCAAGTTTCTATAAGCTTCTGAAGTATGTAAGGACGTTTAACTGGAAGCACACACCTTCATTAAATGTTTTTTTAAAACCCTTCTCATGTCCAGAAGTACGCTCCCACACACTGAGTCTCATCATCCCAAGCCTTCAAGTCTCCCCAGATCATCTAATCCTCATTTCTCCCATCCCTTCCTTCAATAAACATTTAATCTAATATGTTTGTGGCATTGTCCTTGCTAGTGGACAAAGTCATTTAAAGAGGCACATAAGGATGAAATCTGTTGTTTTTTTTTTTCTTCCTTCAGCTGACCAACCAAAATACTGCAGTGCAAAGCTTTTTTAAACCAGAGGGGATGCTGCCACTTTCAAACACTCACCTACATATTCGAGGCTTAAAATAACTTTATTCAATCGGATGTCATTTAATCCCACATATTTCTTGGCTATGAATGTTGCATTTTTGCCGAGGCTATAAATATCTGTATGCTTGTTTTATATTTAAAAAAAAACAACCATTTAACTTGATGCTCAAAACTGCAAACTGACATGCGAAACGGCAGCAGGAAGAAAACGACGCTGTGATTTTGGGCCTCAGTTGAATTCGTCTGGATCTGTTTCTGCTGCTGTCTGCCAGCGAGGACCCCTGCATGCCTTAAAATACTCACTGCAATCACAAAGTGTAAATTCTTCTTTCTTTTTTTAAACCTGATGTAATACTTTTAATTAAAAAGACAAATGCCTTTTGACGAATCATGACACTGAATTTTGTCAACGGTTTACCTTTTCCTATGAAGTATTTGGGGGGGGGGGGTCAAAAAGTGCAGCTAATCTTTAAACAACTTAAGACGTTTGCATTTGATTAATTGAACCACATGTAATTATTTTGAATGCATGAACTGATATTTTCCTCTCTCTGTTCAATATGAAAAACTTCAACAGCAGCTAAATTTGAAAGGCTTTATATTAAGATACTTCAAATGCTTTGACATTAGAACATTGTTTCATTTACAGAGGAAGAAAAATCTCAGAATTTTCTGAATGGCAAAAACAAAGCAAAACATGCACATCTCAATTATTTAGTTCATAATCCACCTCCAGATAATTAACACTTCATCTATTAGTTGGACCTAAAATTATTCCTACCCCATGTTTGTTCCGATTGAAACAAATTTTTCCCGTTAGGACTGACAAGGCTTGAGCCCTGACTCGAATCTGACAGAGAGTCTGCGGTGGGAGCTAAAGATTAGGGTAATGGCAAGGAGGCCATTCCAACCTGAAGATGAACTGTTTAAGGTGACATGTGCAAAAATCCACTTTTTTTAGCCCTTTAATAATTTTATTGTGTGTTTGGAATCTCCAGGAATGCAGAAAAGTTCACTTTAGTCTGTCCAGGTACTGTGTAGATATTTTTAGATGACTTTAGATGACCAAGTTTTTGCTTCGTATTTTTTAAGCTGTTCAGTTTTCTGTTAATTTGTTTTTTTAGCAATTACATCACAGTATTTGCTGCAAAACAAGGTCATGGAGCTCAAACTAACCAATTTTGCAAAATCAACCTTTTTTGTGATTTTCGCCACAATTTTGCATCAAAATGTTGGTTTGTTGTTGAGAAATGTTCGATATGCTGCATTACATTTGTCCTCGGTAGTTGGAACATCCGACTCCCAAGTGGTAAACTGGAACGGCCCATAAAGTTGGAATTACGAGATGAAGAGTCAGTGCAAAAAGACCATACCTGAGTTCCACATTCATGACTGGAACGCTCTGCAAAATATTCTTAAACTGGATATACTGATCTCAATTTCATCCTTTAAAACAATTATATCATCCTTGTTCACGGACACTTGCAATTGCTTCTCTACATAGTCATTTTTGGGTTTTCTGTTGTGTTTTAAATTGTATTTTATGCATGTATTACTAATGTATTGTATTGATTTTTAGCCCTACTTCCTTTTTCCTAAGTGGTTACTCCACTTGTCAGGCCACCATTGTAAATAACAACTGGTTCTTAATGACTTGCCTGTAGAAATAAAGGTATAAATAATGATGGTTGCTAACCTGGCCAGCCAGATTGATAACGTGTAGCACTCTCCGTTCTGCACATTATCAATCCCATCGAATCTGTTTGGGGAAAGGCGGGGCATTCAGCAGAACTTTCTGAGATGATTGGACGAAGGGACACCTAGTGCCCGCCTACCAAAGGTTGGGTTTAGCCAATCACGGTACCAAATGAAAATGTAAGCAGCAGGCGCCATAGACTTAATATAAGAATGGACCCCGCATTGGCTGTCGCGACGCAGGTATTACGGCCGCCATCTTGGGGCGGTCGACCTGCTACCCTAACCTGCTGATTCAAGCTGAACACACTAATGATACCTCAGCACTGTGCGGAGTATTTTTGTTTAAATCGACGGACTGTTGACGTCAGGGCTCGAGGGATAACTTTTCACAAGTAAGATTAAAAGATATAGTTTATATTAGAATGTTATTTTTCAAATATTAGTGAGATACAGGCCTACACGTCCAAGTTTTTGTGACTTAGTCTCTCCAAAATTGCATCTACTCCGTGAAGGCATCAGAGCTTTAGACATTGTTGAATAATATATATATTAGGGCTGGGCAAGTTAACGCGTTAATTTCGCGTTAACTCATTAGACTATTAACGGCGATATTTTCTTTAACGCGCGTTAACGCATGTTGCTCACATACTTTTATTTTGTGAAGGTCTGTTGCTGCGGTGTAGGGGTTTGAATCAGAACAGTAGGTGGCGATAATGCGCCAATAACCTCGCTGTCAGCCAAACCTCGGATTCAAAGAGGAAGAAAGGTGCTGGCCGGAAAAAAACAAAGCCGACATGCGGAAGGCGGTGTTTCCCGCAGGAATTTGCTTAGGCGAGGCGGTGAGTTGGCGAACAGAACAAGATTTGTGCGGAGCGGAGCGGAGTCTGCTTAGACGCCGTTGGTGAAGTCGCTTCTCGTTTCAAAGTATCCATGTGTTTTTGCCTGTTTTTCCCTGCCATTCACTATATGCACGCGAGAAAGCAACAACAAAAAACCGCGTGTCAACGTCAAATAAACGCAACCAACGCAAGCATATCGAGTTAGCAAGCATTTCAGTTTAAAGTTCTTCCAGCATCGAATATGACAGAAACAAGTTAGTTGTAACCACTGCCAAGTTAAACTTTGGTATTGAACATAAAATGGTAATGCTGCTCCCTGCTGTTACCTCAGAAATTGCCTGTTTTTGGTAGATTTTTTCCCCATAAAGAGAATTCCCTGTCAGTGGCAATAAGCTTTAATTTATTATTATTGCTATTTTTTGTTTTACATGTTTAAGTTGAGCTTTACACTAAATATGTGTTACTCATAAGTGCTACAAATGTTACAACACTTTTGTTCATATGGCAGCAGAACATTAAAATAAAAGTGCTCTTTACACTACTTTTGAATTCATTCTTGGAGTTTGCAATGATTAAATATTTTAATCATTGCCCAGCCCTAATATATATATATATATATATATATATATATATATATATATATATATATATATATATTATTCGCTAATGTCTAACAAAGCTCTGATGCCTTCACAGAGCAGCTGCAATACATATCTATACATCTAGATAGATAGATAGATAGATAGATAGATAGATAGATATTTTTTTATGGCCTGGCTCTTGGACCATAACAAAACAAAGGGAAGCCCCGCATGGGATAACTTAAAATGGGATTTATTTAACAAAAATCATAACTGGTTGGAGAGGAGAGGGAAAGAGAGAAGTAGGCGGCAGAGAGAGAGAAAGAACGAGCTGAGCTCCTCCGAGCTGGTCTGATCTGAGCTGCTCACAGCTAGGGTTGATCATCTGGTGCTTGGGCTGGAGCGGAGGTTTGGCTTGCGCTGTCTGGTGAGGAAGCTTGCTGACATCAGTCTGGCAAGCTGCCCCCACTTCCAATCAGCACCAATTAGAAGCTCTACACAGGGACTCCGAGGAAAGGCCTTGGGCCATAAGAATACATATTCCCACAGTCAAAAAACATGATTGTTAGGTTGATTGGCTTCTCTAAATTGTCCTTAGGTGTGAGTGTGTGTGTGTGTGTGAATGGTTGTTTGTCTTTGTGTTGCCCCGTGACAGACTGGCGACCTGTCCAGGCAAGGCAAGGCAAGGCAAATTTATTTATATAGCACAATTCAGCACAGAGACAATGCAAAGTGCTTTACATGATTAAAATATAGGAAAATAAAACATAATAAAAGCAAGTAGGAATAAAATGTAGAAACAAAAAAGAACATTATAAACAGTAAAACAGTTTAACTACAACAGTCAAAGGCAATGCTAAACAAATGTGTTTTTAATCTTGATTTAAAGGAACTCAGGCTTTCAGCACTTGTACAGTTTTCTGGAAGTTTGTTCCAGATAAGTGGAGCAACAAACTAAATGCTGCTTCTCCGTGTTTAGTTCTGGTTCTAGGTATGCAGAGTAGGCTGGAGCCAGAAGACCTTAGTGGTCTGGATGATTGATACACTGATAACAAGTCTGTGATGTATTTAGGTGGTAAGCCATTCAGGGATTTATAAACTAACAGAAGTATTTTAAAGTCTATTCTCAGATATACAGGGAGCCAGTGTAAGGACTTTAGAAACTGGGGTGATGTGCTCTACTTTCTTAGTCTTAGTGAGGACGCGGGCAGCAGCGTTCTGGATCAGCTGCAGCTGTCTGATCCACTTTTTAGGCAGACCTGTGAAAACACCATTGCAGTAATCAATTCCACTAAAAATAAACGAATTAATTAGTTTTTCCAGATCCTTTTGAGACATTAGTCCTTTAATCCTGGAAATGTTCTTCAGGTGATAGAAAGCCGACCTTGTAACTGTCTGTAGATGCTTTTGGAGGTTCAGGTCTGAGTCCATCACTACTACCAGATTTCGGGCCTGATTAGTGGTTTTTAGCTGAAGCGACTGAAGCTGTGTGCTAACCTTTGATCTCTCCTCTATTGGTCCAAAGATTATTACTTCAGTTATGTTTTTATTCAATTGAAGAAAATATTGGCACATCCATGCATTGATTTCTTCTAGGCATTTACTCAGTGCTGGTTCATAGTCACCTGGTGATATATATATGTATATCACCAGGTGACTATATGTATATATATGTGTGTGTGTGTGTGTTTTGCAGCCTACATTAATTTTGTCAGAATATTCAATTACTATTCACCACACTAAGAACATTTAAATGCACTGGACCATTTGTTATAATAGCTATAGCTTTAAAGTTTTTAGAAAAAATTAGTTCAATAATCAGCGAGTATAGTTGACTAAAATTGATTCTGCACCTGGTTAACACATAACACTGAGCGGAGTTGTCGACCGCCCCAAGATGGCGCCCCTAAATCTCGTCAGCGCCTATAGGCGAGAGCGGTCGATGTGGGGTCTACTCTTTATATGTCTATGGCAGGCGCCATGAGAAACCACAAGTTACGCTGGTCAAAGCACTTCTTGTTGTTTTTTGTCTAAAGAAGAAATCCTGGATTCTGACAAAAGCTATGTGATAGCAGCAGCTACGTGTGCGTCCTCGTGCGCTGGCTTGTTTATTTTGGTTCTGCTGTGGGCCCGGCGGCTCTTGCTTTCACCACAGCTGTATGTCCCGCCTTAAACCACAATACCGCAATGTGATTGGCCCGAACCGTTTTTGGTTTGGGCCCAAACGATTGAGACGGGAAAGACACAGGCAAGGTTTTTTTTACCCAATAAAAGCCGTGGCCTGTGTTTGTATTCAGCTAATTTGTGTAGAACCACCTTTTGGTCGCATTTACAGCTCCGAGTTCTTAACATCGCTGCACATTGGAAAGTAAAACCTTTGCCCATTGTTCTTTATCTAACAAGCTGTGATCCAAAGTAGTATACAACTGCCCTCTTTTAGGTTTGTGTAGAAAATGTCTCCATATCTTACTTTGCACTTTATGAACTACCTTGTGTGCGTCACATACAATCCCAATAAAACAGACTGAAATTTGAGATTAACAAAAGGAGTATTCTTTTGTTTGCATTGGACACAGCTTCCAGGGAAGAGCAGCCCTGAAGCGATCTTCTGCGGAATGTGAAAGTGTGTAAAGGCTTGCAAAGAACAAAAGAAGCTTTTATAACACACCTTTATGGGCTTATGAACTATTTATTTGTAGAAAAGAAAAACAAGAAAAGAAAAAAAAAAAAAAAAACGTCTTCGCCTGCAACTAGTTGCTAAACATTCATAGTCTGTGACAGAAGCAGATTCAAAGGGAGGTTTATTAAACGCCCCGCCAAGCAGGGTATTTATTTGCATTTACTATGAAAACATACAAGGTCACACGAGATTAACTGAAGCATGGAAATTTTGGCCATTTGCCGTTTCACTACACAAATGCACTCCCGTTGTCAGGCTCACTTCTGTTTCTTTGTGAAGGTGCTGCGAAAAGAAGAGGATCGTCAGTTTTCTGTCGACACGTCAGATTCACAGAGGAACCGTTTATTCGAAATTCAGTTAATCGTCTGCATACGATGAGAGCCAGGGTCTTAGCCGGTGTTTGTACTGCGTGTTTTACAAAACACATGAGCAGCTGGCAGTTTCTATAAATTAAAAAAAAGGGAAAAAATATATAGAATTCAACAAAAAAAAAAAAAAAAAAAAAAAGTGATTTAAAGAAATAAAAATATTGGTTCCTTACTTGGACCTTTAAAGACTGGCGCCATACTGGTCAGCTAAACTGATTTCTAAAAAGTTGCCAATGTGCACAAGTCACTTGGCTCATAGGTTGACCAACTGGAATTTGACAATGAGTCAAGCCATTAAACCCGATGCAACTTGACTGTGCAGTTCATAGAGAGAGAGGCCCATTTCTATTCATACACTTGTTAAAACTTTTTGTTTCCTTGTTAAACCCCAAGATAAAAAAGTCTCAGATCTACTAAGCATCGGAGCAAAAACTAGACAAAGCAAATGTGATGTAGAAGCATCCAAAAAAAACTCCAAGCGGTCCCGTTTGAACCGGTTTTGCGCCCAGATTGGTCTCCATAGTTTAGATGAGCTGCGTGTCTTTCTATGTAAAGACTTACTGATTACCACAGAACTTGATGGTCTTCTATGTATTGATAACATTCCTCTTTGTTTTTCTTAGCATCAACTTTTGGTAAAAACTAGAGTGCGTCTCCCAACGAACTTGCAAAAAAAAAAACGACAAACTGATCTGACAGTGAAAGCTGTAATAATCCAAAACATTTGAATAATGTAATAAAACGGTCCTAAAAAGTAGGCCAGATTTCTCGGAAGCTCCACCTTCGTGTCTACGCACTGCGGGAAGGTGAGCTGGCGGGCTGGAAGAGGTGATGTGGAAGCCTTCTCCGTCGCACAAGGAAAGCGAAACTAAACTTATGCTGAAGAATGCCCGGAGTCGAATTACGTTATGAAACCATTTCCTGTGGGGCAGCTGAGCCGATGACGGAGCTGGAAATACACGTCGGGCAGCGAGAACACCTTTCTGTGGAACATGGAGGACGTCTCTACAGATTTAAGATCCGACCCAGATTCTATTTTCAGGAAAGTCAGCATTTTTTCCTCCTAGCTGAAACTTAATTTTTACTTTACTATTGTGTTGACCATTCAAAAAAAAAAAAAAAAAAACACAGTTGTCCTCCACCTCTCATTAATTAGGACAGGAACACAGACTTCTTACTGAAAAGATGCTGGGCATTGCTTAGATGGAGTTTTGCCTACGCTTATTCACAACCCATGAGCCAAGATTGTTCCCAGGAGATCTATAAACCACCGAAGCACAAAGTGGATCACAACCGTTTTAATAAAAAAAAAACGCTCCCACCCCGTCCGCTCCCCAAACCCCCCCCGCCCTCAGTCCAGCCGTAGCGCGCGCAAGCTTTTTGAGTTTCTTTCCGGCGAGGTCCACGGTGGCAGATAGTTTCTGTGGAGGGATTTTGAACCGAGGACCGAGCGTCCCTCCTCCAGGTATCCGCTGTTTAAAGTTTGAGTCATTTAGAGGCTCGCTTGGAGGAAGGAGCGCGCCTCCTCTCACTCCTGAGCTATGCTCCTCAGAACGTACTTGACTGTGTAGGCGAACGCAGCGAAGCCCACGATCACAAACAGGTTGGCTAAGGCGCCGCCTAACAGTCCATGGTTGCGATTGGCCTGCTGCAGGCCGGGGGCGGCGTTGGCGCCCCCCACAGGGACCGGTCCTCCGTTGAGGACTGGGAGGCCGTAATGAGCTTGCTGAGGGTCTCCATCAGGCACCACGTCTGGTAAGGGGAGGGGCTGCGTGCGGGCGCTCAACTCTTCTTGGACCTTCTGTTTTTGCTTGATCTCCTGTAGAAGAAAGAGGAGAAACGGAATAGATGGAGGGAAAAAAAAAAAAAAAAAAAAAAAAAAAAAAGGTTTTTGTTTTCTATGCGGTGTTTCCTAATACAGGGTGCTTGCTCTTTTTCCAAATTACAATTCCAGACTTTTTTAAAACTGATATTTTTTTTCCCCAAGACCTTAACTTTATGTACTTGTATACTTGTGTGCCTACTGCCTACTTCATTGGCTGAGATTGTACAAACTGTTTATTAGAAATGTTAATTTTTATAGGCTAGTATTCAATGAACAAATGCATTATTCACAGTAAATTATGCTTTTACTGATGAAAACGTTTCAAAACATGAAAATCACAAGTACATGAACTTCACATCAAACAAGTGTTTGATTCCATTAGGCTAATACAGTACGTGGCCAGTTAGTAAAATTATAGTTTTATAGCCTACCTTCCTATTTCTCATTTCACAATGCCTTTGAGCATACTGTAAAATTCTACCATACATTTTTTTCCCCCCATACTTTATTAAGACTTTCACACAAAATTCAAGACTTATCAAGGTCTGGAAAACAGTGTTTCAAAATTCCATACTTAATAAGACTTTCAAGACTTGTGCAAGCACCCTGTAATAAAAGTGAAAAGAGGGATTCAGTAGGAAAGTCTGCCGGTTCTTACTTCCACTACGTCAGGGAACAGCTCGCAGAACACTTTGTCTTTGAGGTTAAAGGCCAGGCTTTGGGCTGAGAGCTGTCTTTTCTAGAAAGAATAAATAAAAAAAAAAAAAAAAAGACACATTAAAAGAAACAAAACATCAAATATCTGCTTCAGGCATGTCGATCCACTTTTTAAAATTTTTTTCTTTATGCTTCCACCCACGGTGTAGTCCGACGTCTCGATGCTGCCGAGTGTGGGTCCTTTCTCCACCATGAAGCTGAGCAAACCCGTAAGGATTGTGCTGACGGACCACGCGGGGTTCCACGTGTCTGGATGGAAGTCTGTGATGGACAAACACAACCTGTGCAAAAGCAAAAAGCCTCGTTAACAGCCATCCAGACTGATCTTTACCAGTTAATAGAAAACTTTTGTTTGGCTTTTTTTTTGTTTTTTTTTTGTACCTTGTGTTACACTTGAACCTTCCGTTTGGCGTTATCATATAAATACTTGGAGGCTTAAAAGGAAACTCCCGAGGGAATATGAGTTTTCCGTGATAATACCCTCCTAAAAAATAAAAAAAAGACAAAAAGAAAGCGAAAGAGCATAAGAACACAGATGTTGTGAAAACTACTCAACCAAAAAAACTAAAAAAAGTATGAGTCAGGCAGAGCTACGGTAACGTCACCCGATAAACCTGATTACTAGCAGAGGTTACGGGGGAGTGCGTTACCTTCATATGGAGTTTTCTCCGGCCCTCTGACTACGTAGTGCCTGCCGGGAAAAAGAATTAGGTTTTTGTTAATAAAAGGCCGCCCAGATTTCTAAAGAGGGGAAAACAACCACATGATATTTGTTTTGTTAAGAATGAAACTTCAATTTTGAGAACTGAAGCAAAAACCGAGAAGAAAACCGTTTTCTTGACATAAACGTCATACATGTACGGTGAAGAAAGAAACGCTTTCAGCAGCCTGTAGCAAAAAAGGCGAAGCAAAAGTAGTTTTCCATTTACAGCTAAAACACGACGACATTTAAGATTACAATATCGCATTAGACTGATAAAAAATAAATAAATAAAAAATACAATCTTAAAAGGTGTTTTTAAAAAAAAAAAAAAAAAGTCTTTTTAATCTGACCATCCTCCTCAGGACGCATATTATCGGATGACTGTATATTGCCTTTTGGAGCATATTTTTAATATTTATTATTTTTACTGTTTTCAACCATCTTGTTTGTCTATTTTCACTTGTCTGTGTTTTATTTGTCCATTTTCATTTTACAGTGATTTTCTGTTGTATGTGTACAGCACTTTGTTGACCTTCGTTCTTGTAAAGTGCTTTCTAAATAAATATGGTATAGCTATTCGAATTTAATGAGATATGTCTGTATAGGCAATAAAATGAAAAAAAAAAAACTACAAAAAACACGGTTTAGGTAGCAAAATACCTGCTTTTTATTTTGCCATGTGCAACTTACTTAGAAAGTGAAGCAGTGTGTTAATTATAGGCATGTGCACACTAGCTCAGGGTTAAGCATTCAAATAATTATTTTTATTTTTTTAAACGTGGAGTTCAACTGCCACGTTTCTGCGAGGTATTGACTAGAAACGTTTCCGTGGCTGGTCACGCCATTATTTAGCTAAAAGTTAATTTTAATTATGATGTCGTTTACTGCTTTAAGTTGTCTGTAACACAGGATGCCATCCCACATTGAACTCCTTCATGCGGTTAAAAAAAAAAAAAAAAAAAAAAAAAAAAAAAAAAAAAAAAAAAAAAAGGAAGATCTGGCAGCGTTTTTCCCCTGGCTGTGCGGCCTCTGTTTTTCGGAGGGCAGGGCGGCGCTGGATTAAATATTTGCTGGAGAGTGAGAGCTGCCATCCTCAGCTCTGTGGGTGTTTCAAAAGAAGCAGCAGCTATTTAAGGTGGTTTTACAAGTGGATGCACGTTTTCCCGGCGTCGCCTGTGATTCCGGGTCGGATGATGCGTTCAGTCGGCCGTGTGTCACAAGAGTCGGCGCGTTTGGGGGTGTGATGCGACTGATAGACAGACAGAGGCAGGAACGGGGGCGGACAGGCAGGGGGGGGGGGGGGGGGGGGGGTTGAAGGGCTTCCTCCGACGTAATGACAGGGGAAACGCTGAGCTGGCATCCGAAAGCAAAACTTGATTTGAAGTGATTGCAGCCTTTAACGCCCGCCGGACCGTAAAGCTGGCGCTACACAAGTGAGGAAAGGTTAACGAGGACGGACGGCGCTATACGTGTAAAAGTTTTTACGGAGGGGAACAGCCAGTAAAACCTCATCAGTAGCCGTTTCCCGACATTTGCAGTATGGCCCCGCTCATCTTTCTATAACCTTAATGTTCCATGGAAGACAGATTGTTGACATACCCCTGTGACGCCTGGTGGAAAACTAATAAAATCGGTACATGGCGGCGGGTCCATGTGGGGCAATTGTTCTCGTGCCAGAACAAAAATCAGGGCCGTCAGGGAGCCGATTCTGTTGTTTGACCCTATATAGCCGACTGATACAGGGATATACATACTGATTAATAATTGATGAGCGTGACAACAAGTAATGTTTACATTTTTAATGTTTTTGCCCCTCAAATGCCAACAGGTAACAAGAGTACTGAAAAAATATATTCATTTCAATGAGAAAACTATAAAATGTCCTTATCTCTTCCTCTTACTTTCGTTCCCCTTTATTACCTTAAAAAAAATCCTTATGTCTTAAATATCAGGATAAAGCAGAATAACTGTATGACCCCCAGTGGTAACAAGTAAACACCCTATTAAAGCTGACATACCGGCGTAATCATGTTTACTATAACCTCATCGGTGAGCTTATATTTAAAGAAATATTCTCCCTGAACCGTTCAAACTGCTGCTTGTTTGACGTTTATCCTGACAGGGAACCAGGAGGGTGTGGATGATGGCAGCCGCACGTGTCTGAATTACAATGTAGTGCTGGAAGGTAACATCCTCTTTCCAACTAAAAAGGTTAAAGGAAAGAATTTAAAAAGAGTTATGGGTCAGTGATCACAGGAATGAAAAAAAAACAAAAAAAAAAAAAAAACAACAAAACGCTCTCCTCACCTTGAAAAAAATTAAAATACCTGAAGACAGGTGAAGACAGGAATGTGTTTTTCCAAAAGGACAGGAAACAATGTGTGTGTTTAGTGCTGAGTCAACATTCTGAGTTAGAGAGCAAACTGTAGCCATCTAGACGAGAGATTAGCAACCTGCAGCTTTAGGGCCGAGTGGCCCTCCGCAGTGACCCTCGGCTACTTCAACCAGAAATGACAGAAATAAAAATGTGAAATAAAAATAAAATACAATAAAAAGACTGGGGTGATGGCATCGGTGGCAGGTCAGAGGAGTTTGGACTTTGGGTGTTTTGGCCAGAGTCTGAAGCCGACGAGCACAAATCTCCGTTTTGAAAAATCGATCATCTTTTCTTAGACAGCCAGAGCGAGGCTGCCGTCGCTCCAGCCGCCCCGGCTTTGGCGACTGGCCGAGGCGAAGCTAACGCTAGCAGAGAAGCGCCCGGAGACGGCAGGCGGTGCCTCTGTGACCACACGGCTGGATTGCTGTCAGGCCTTTTATTCTGCTGCTTGACATCTTTTAACTAAGAAACAGGTTTGAGCACATTCCACCGGTTTAGCGTGCCGATCTATTTCACCGTTTTAAGATTCTTTTATTTGCTTTGAAGCCTTTAAATCCCTGAGCGTCCACAGCTCCCACGTGCCGCCGCTGCCTCCTCTTAGGTCAGCGGACCTTTTTGCGCAGGCGTGAGCTCAGAGGGGACCGGGGTCTTCTCGGCGGGCATCCTTCACGGACACCTTTATATATCGGTGGAAAAAAAATTTCAAAAACAAAAAAAATTTTCTCTCTGAATTTTTATACTTAGTAAGGTGTTGTCTCTTCTTTCATGATTTTCCTGGTTTTCCTTATTTTATTGATATTTGAATCTTCCTACCAATTGCCAATGCAAGCCAAATCTGAAATTTGCATAAAGAAATAAATAACAGTATCTTTGCACGCGTGAAACATGGAGCACATGTCCCGATGAAGTACGCCCAGCTCCAGACACTAAGGTTAAAAACTAGAGAGGAAATTAACTCAAATATGCCCACGGGAACGTCTAGATTGAGTGGGCAACTTCTAAATCTGTTAGCGAGCCCAGCACCACTGATTCACCAGCCGGTCTCTGGGAACCAGACGGCAGCTTTAACGGATCCGTATGTTGACTTGGTGCCAGCCGGACTAGACTGACTTTTATTGTGTTAATCCCCGCTTCTCTGATGTCTACTAGCTGTATAAACCTTCGACGAAACTTTGATTAATGATCTGCCGGTTAAACGAGGTTATTCCTTCCCTCGATTTCATGCGACCAGGATTTTTACATCTCAGTTTATATACGCTGCAGTCTTGTGCCAACAGCTCCTTAAATTACATTCACAGGTTCATTTAAAGAGGAATGTTAATGTGGTCAAAGTCTAAAAAAAAAAAAAAAAAAAAACAGTAAGGGCTTTATGTACTTAGAACAACATAATTTACTTCTGAGGAAATGTAATAAAAAAAGCCATTTATATTTAACTAACCTGCATTGTTTACCCAGCTCCTACATTTCATCTAAAGATATCAAGGCTGTTTTTTTCCCCCGTCAGTAGTTCCAATGCTGGTTCAGTGTCAGCGATTACCTTTTCTGTTCGACTTAACCATGAATGAGTGAGTTTAAAGCCCAGAAAAACTTAAATCCTGATACTGTCCCAGCATGACCCAGCCTGCAGGACCAGAGCGCCACCATCACCTAATGGAAGTAGGCTGGCCTCAGCTGTGCCAGGGACGACGGTCGAGTCGTGGGTCAGAGCCGCGTGCACGACCGCCGTTCTGCTGATCTCAACCACATTTACGTGCAAATCTTTTTAGAAACGTGTCCGCGTCTCCTGAATGAAAATGGTTACATAAAGCATGCCGCGCTCCCCTTTGTGGATTTTTGCTTTGTTTGTTTTTTTGGAACCTTTTAAATAATTTAAAAAATGCATTAATGAACCACTGACTCCAAATAGACACCCTGAAATTAGCCAAAGAAAAATTCAAGTCGTAGCAAAGTTTTGTTTTTGTTTTTTTTATCGTCTCTCACAAACCGGCTCTTCCACATGCCACCCTAAAAAGCCATAAGAGGCCAGAGGATTTCTAAAAAAGGAAGCTAAAACTGAAGCAGTGGAGATAAATACGGAGCACATTAAAGTAACACAAAAAGGAGGAATAGTTATGGCGAACAAACTAACAATCAGTATATTATCGCAGTCAGTTTGCATTAAATATGTAAAAATACTCTCTGGCTTTAGAGTGAAACATCCAGCAAAAAGAAAAGTTTTGAGTTTCTAAATATTTGACCTAGTTTAACTAGCCTCGTGAGACCATCCTGATCTCGCGAGCTTTCAAGGTTTCACTCGCAGATCAGTCTGGATACTCTCCGTTAAAGAAAATTTGTAGCCGTTCACCAAACGAACGTCCAATCAGCGTTGGCTTTGAGGCGGGTTGAGGTGTGACGCAACGGGAAGCGCGACAGTTCAGTCTAAAGAACATGGCGGCTTCAGCCGATGAAACTAGCGTTAGCGTGGCTATCGAGCAAGTTTTATCGGAATTACAGAGTATTTCTCTGCTGAGCTAACGAGCCTTTACCTGCAGCAGCAAGAGTAGCTTGGCTTGTGGTTGTGTTTTCGTCGTCGCTCTGTTACGAGCGACGACAAATCTGATTGGTTCATTTGGCCCGTCTATCACCAACATAGGCCAATCAGCTAACCAGTATTTTCGCCCCTTCCCAAAATTACTTCAACGGAAGGTTTCCAGATGGATATGCGGAGCAAATCTATCTGGCGGAGTCAGGTAATGGTTTAACAGCTTCAGGAGCGTATTTGTCGAGTTAAAAAAAAAAAACACACGCTTATGTTCTTACCCTGCTGAATGAAAAAAAAAAAAAAAGAAATACTCATGAGGAGTAGAAAGTGTTGCTTTGGCGGTGGACTGTGGCTCCAGACGAGCCACGCAAACCTTACCATTCTAAGATGTTGGAGGGGAGAGGCTCTGCACAGATGTAAGGCACTGGGTCTTTCTTTATCCTGAGGTAATCCTGCTTAAGTCTCTGAGTGGCTGTCGTTGGAGCTCTCTTAGTCCCGGTGTTGTTCATCTGAGTTCAAGAGAAAAAAAAAAAAGATTAATTAAACACTGATATCTTGCTCTCCTTTATAAAACGTTAAATAGTATAAATTGCCAGGAAATGGGTCTGGAGCTTTCATTTGGGAACGCAACAAACTGATTTTTTTTTTCTTCTCTCTCAGATAAAAACGGCAGGAACAATATCAAATTACTGAAATTAAATAAAACTATAAGTAAAAGACTATATGTAGAACACGCCTTAAATTGGTAAAGGCCTTCAATGTGTTCTAATAACCAATAGACAGAAAAGCAGACCGATGTGACCCTGTCCATGCTTAAATTACACAGACCAGATAAATAAGAAGAACCACTGACTGGCATCTCTTGTCTGCCGTTTTTCCAAATAATTTCACGAGGGAACATTTGTCTCAACTGCATCCCTGAAGGAACTGCATGGGCAGATGGTTCTGAGTCCAGCACAGAGATTAGATGTTGCATAACGCCATGCAGGTAGTCAAGCTGTTTAATCTGGGGAGGAGAGGAGGTTCCCCTTAGACCGGGCCACCCGAGTGGACGACGTCCCGACACTAAAAACACACGCCGACGTCCCGAGCATTGCAAAGTGCGACGCCCGACGGTGAACGTGGATTTAGCCGTGTGTATGGTAGAGGCATGGAGTTTCAGCGCTTCTTAGAAACTTACCGTTCACACCAAATACATCCAGGTTTGACAGATCTGAGAAGACATAATTATCAGTAGAACCTTTTTTTTTATATCACTTTTAACTCATACTTTTACTTAAGCATAGCATTGCGGTTGCATTTTGTTTCTGTGGTACATTTCGCACAAACCAGATGAGCCTTTTTAACTTGTTTATTGTCGACAACCTCCCTTGCGTGGTTCGGTTACCGGTATCCAGGCGTACCAAGGTCCATAGTAATGGTTTCAATCAAAACAGCTACAATCTCCCAGCACACTGTTCCTAAGGTTTAAAGTCCTGTTTTTTTTTTTAATGGGCTGACAGACAAAGTGAAGGTCTACTTACAATAAAGACAAAAGTCAGCTGGTCACAAATCAGGCTTGTAGTGTGGGAACTAAAAAGGGGTTTTAAATTTAGTCTCCAAGCTACAGGCAGCACATCTGCTAAGAGGCTGACAGCGGAGCGGCTGCTTGAGCAGACAGCCTGACCAGTTAACAAATTGATATACTCCTGGTTAGGGGTGAGCATTCATCGTCATCAGGAAAAATGTCTTAACATGCTAAAAATTTGAATTCATCACGACCACAGCAACATTTCTATTAATGATCCTCGAAGCCCAAAAAGCAAACTATTGTCAGGATTGTTATTTTTACCATTTTATCCACTGCTGCTTCCCTGACAGCGTCAGTAAGTGTAAAAATATGACTAAATGCAGTTACTGTGTGCCGTTTAGTGATAGAAATCACACTTATTTATGTAACTGATGTCATGAAGAAGCTTCAGGGTTTTTTTTTTTTTTGGTTTGTTTTTATAGAGCAGCAGGTGTGTTTGTGGGGCAATGGTTGCTGTGACCTGCAGTCACAGCCTTACGGTTACTCAAAGAAGACTGCAAAGAAGTTGCAAACAGTGTTTTGTCGTCACTTTTATTGTTCTAAAAAATAAATCAATAATGCCACAAAACATCAAGAGGCATTTTAAGTCCATATCGTTCACCCCGGACTCCCAGTGTTACTTTAATAAGAGCAGAACAGATAAACAGACAATTACTAAAAGATTTTTTGTGTTTACTTAATTTTGTTTTGATCCATCAAAATCAAAAGAAACAAAAATATTATATACACAACACTAAAACAACGTTTATGTGTATTTTATATAATTTTAGCAGCAATAAGAATAATTGTTGCTTTTCAGTTTTCAACTAAATGAACTGGTGACGGCCGCTTGTTTGAAGGATTTCATATAGGGGGAGAATCTTATACCAGGCCATGTCTACTCATCCATAACAGTCACCCGGCTGCAGAGACAATAATCGTCAGCATAACAAGATACCGATTTTTGCTTTCAGATTTACTTAGACTTTAAGAAAGGCAAAGGTGACAGATGTGCTTTTCATGGTAATTCCTTATAGTGAAAACAGTGGTTTTATGGTTTCTACACAAACATAACATGGCATGCTTGCTGCTTAAATAAACACTGATTATTGCAAGTTAGAATAGTACATTTAATATTAGTTTTTTTCCACAAAATTCAAAAAGTGCTCGACTGTGCAGATTCCACCATTTTTTGCCGTTCTACTCTTTACAGAGCAAAACAAGTATAGACCAATGTGAACTGATTAAATAACTTAAGCAGGCCAAACACTCCAGGAGTCACTGGAACCCAGTAAATATGGATACTGGTAACTGGTCCATTCCTATTTTAGGGACAAAAACTGAAAATAAATAACGTATGCCAATCTAAATCATTATATAATAATAATAATAATAATAATAATAATAATAATAATAATAATAATAATAATAATAATAATGAACACATACCCATGCAGACTGTGGATATCTGAAAAGGCTAGACCAAAGACATGCCATTCGGATATTTTAGGGCTGCACAATATCAAAACATTTGACTGCAATATCGCTGCTGAAGATGGAAATCAAGCTCATTTCAACAACATGAAATGTTTAGCTAAATGTTATATTATTTGCATGGAGGCGATCCTTTACAATTGCTTCATTGTATACATAGGAGGGCAATTTGAAATGTTATGCATCTCTATTTGTAAGAGTTTTTGATATTTTGACCTTAGTTTTTTGTAAACCTAGATTTTGAGAGCTTGGATTATAAAGGTTAGTGCAGATTACTGACTTTAGATAGCAGGATCGTTTTGACAGTCAACACGATCATATGGACTACCATTACTAAAACAGCAATTATAACTATTATAACTAGATAAAATGGACTTCCATAACCCCAAAGCAAATCTGAAAGTATTGTTACATCATCGGCCCATCACATGACTACACTGGGAATATACTTCCCAACCTCTCGTATATACATTAGCCACTTAGTGAAAACGAGAGCTGTGCCCTTCTACCCACTGACCTACAGTCATGTGGCCGAGCACAAGCAGAGCAATGAGCCAGACGTGGACAGCACCAGCGTTTAAAGTGTGACAAGATCGTTTCCCGATACACAGGAGCGTCTTAACGCAACTTCTTCAGCTAGTGCTAATCCGCTAGTCGTGTTAAAAACACCGGCAGTGCGATAAGTTAGCCAGATCAGGGCGGTGCGGCTGTTTAATCGCGACCTAAAAAAAAAAAACAAATATCCTATTTAAAAGCTACAAAAATACACCCAAACGTGGTTGACCGCTTATGAAGCCACACTATATGCGTCTTGTTCCAGCTGGCAAACTTCTCCGGGACCAGCTTGCAGCTAGCCGCAGCTACGGCCGTTGAAAAGCGGTTAGCTAACGCAGGCCGATGCTACCTAGCATTAGCAACAGCTGTCATTAACAGCCCCGATACAGACGAGCCGCCTCACACACTCCCCTCGTTTTCGTTTCGTTACAGTCGGCGTGTAATGTCGACGTACCTCTTTAGAGACTCCAGGGAGAATTATCTGTTCGTGTCTGGGAACGAAATTAAGATTGCCGCGTCTGTTGTCGAGCCTCAACACCGAGAAGACGACGACACCACCGTAGCTCCAGCTAGCTAACGCCACCAGCAGCAGGAACGGTTGCACTTCCGTTTTACTTCTTCATGGACGGCTTGTCGAAAAGCTCCGAATCGTCACCGGTCCCTTTTAAAGGCCCATTATCACACAAAATATGGTTAAGAAATATCACCAAAACTACATTTATTCCAGTAAATTACCACTAAGAAATTGCAACGTGTCTGGTTTTTCTATCAGTTTACCTAATCAAAACAAAAACAAATGAGGTCGAACCGGTATGACAGTTCTTAGTACTCTGTTGACCTTGTTTAAACACAAAATAGACCGAATAAAAACATTCACACGAAACCTTGAAATTTCCGTGTTTATTTTATTTCACTTCCACCATACAATGCAACATGGGCTCGAGTCCATAAAAAGGTTATTTATTTATTTTAACCAACATCAGAAAGTTTAGTGCACTCATCACAGAGAGTATGAATATCCCAGCAGAACCACTTCTGCAAAGTTCCCCGAAGCTTTATTTTATTCCCGCGAGAATAAAATATTTTATTTTTATTTATTTTATTATTACCGCGACAGTTCATCTTGCAGGCAATGTAGACACAAACAAAGAAGATGAGGAAATAATGGTTGAACTCTGTTATCATGGCTGGGATGAAGGGAAGATCTAAAACTTATAAAAATAAAAAGTTCACCGTCTGAATGCTCAGTTTTGATGATTTTTTTCCCCCTTCAAAATAAAGGTCACTTTATTTCCATCTTATTTCAGCTGATCTAACATTTAATACAATAAATATAAACCACTGCCATGGTATATCTAACATTTATTTGTCAGAACACCTAACACCAGTTTAATAGGACAATCTAAGCTATAGGAACACACATCTCAATAAATTACAACATTTAACGGGAAAGTACATTTATTTCAGCACTTAAGATCAAAAATCTAATTGGTGTGTTATAAAAAAATTATTAAATATAGAGTAATATATAGTATAAGTTTATTTCATCGCATTTTTGCCCCAAAATTCCTTTTTGGCGACAAAAGATCAATGGTAAAGAGGGTAGATAATCAGAGTGCTGTATCCAAACAAGGAATGTTGAGTGGAAGGAAAAAGTGTGGTTAAAAATAATAGGAGACTTGTACAGAAAAGTCTATTCAAGAGTTTGTGGGAGACAGACAAGGCGTGGACTGCATCTGCAATCAGCGCTTCAAGGGCCACGGCACACAGACATTTCCAGGATGTGGACTGCAACTGTCACGTTCCTTGTGTTAAAGCCATTACTAAACCAGAGATAGCATCCAAAGCCTTTTGTGAGAGAGGGTAAAGATAATTTGGACATTGTTCAGTGGTTACAGCCCTCTTTTAAGATGACAGTAAATTTTATATTTGGAAATCAAAGTGCCAAACTCTGGAGGAATAATGTAACGGCACAGAATCTTTGCTGTAGGTCCAGCATGAAATTTCTAGTAAGCGAAGATTTGTGGGTGCCATGTCATCCAACAGTTTGTCTTAACCTGTTTTATTAAGTCCGTCATTAAGTCAGTGCACCCATGGGTTTACTGTGCAAGGACATTTTAGAGCACCTCATACCTTTTCTCTGCTAATAAGCTTCATGGTTTAATTCTCCAGGAAGGCTTGGCACCTGCCTTCACTTATCAAATGTTCCAATCTGCTTTAATGACCATGGTTGAAACTGAGACTGATTAGCCAGCAAACTCACCTACAGACCACAGAGAATCAATGAAGTATTGTCAAGAGGAAGCTGAGAGACAGCAGAGCCAAGAAAGCAGGCAAGCTGAACGCAGCTATTAAAACAACATGGGCAGCCACAGGCGGATGCAACAAGTCATGCAAAAGGAGGCTCACCCAAGTGCATAGGGCGAATATAAAATAGCTTTTCAGTTGGATGAAGCAAAAAGTTTAAATTGATTTTATTTTAATTATTAAAGAAGCTGAATTTTGGGTTTTTAAAATCTGTAATCACCATGGTTTCACTTTGATTCGCTGAAACAAATTGACTTTACAATAATATTCTAATTTATTGGGATAACCTTCGAGATTCTGACATGATCAATAACAAAAACGTAATCTCAGAGAGAAAAATCGTGAATCTGTAACATCATGGCTTTCTTCAACCGTGTTCTCCTGCCATTTTCTCAGCCCAGAAGACTCATGGTTGCCAACAAATTAAAGAACTCCACACACAGCACATTAGTTTGCCAATGAATCTGCACAACTGAGAAAAAAAAAATGCATAAAAGGAGTGTGATGCAATAGATTAGCGATGCAACTGCATGTGTTGACAGAGAGGCTCTTTACAGGAGCCGGGTTTATTCATTGCCTTAATCCTGTCCCTTAAGATCTTTAGCTGTCTGAGCAAGGCTATCTAAACAGGAAAACAACCGTGTAAAGATGATTTGTCAGGCTTTCAAACAATTTAAGCAACATTATATAAAGCATGCACTGCAATATCTTCTTCTATTCTATGACATATGCACTGAAGAATGGGCAACGAAGACGTGGTTGACGTGGTTCGCTACAGCTTCTGATGATGGCTGAACTGTACGCTTCTTCTCCTCAACTTCTCGGGCTGGAGAGACGCGAGGACAGAAAAGTCGCGAAAGACATCAGTGCGGGAGATGTCACCTGTAAAAAGGAATATCGAGATCTCAACAAAACCCTTCTGAACCTTCTCGGCGTAGGTCACAAAGGCCGTAAACCCAGCAAGTAGGGCACCGGTAAACCCCTCTCCAGCATCCAGGAAGAAATTCCCCAAACAAATTTTTACAAACACATAAAGAGAAAAAAAAACAAGCAGAGCATAAAACCAAAGGAAAGTACTTATTATAAATAAAAATGTACTTTAGGCTCCAATTGTATATGCAAATGTAGTGCTAGCAAGACAGTAGCAGTTTAGAGTATAACATCTTTACTGCTTCTTTTATCGGTAGTCTGATTCATTTTATGGTACGCAGTGATTTTCATCATCTCCTTTCCAACGCACCAGATTTAGTTTGAGCTCAAACTAAAATCACCAGTTTGATTTTACAGTAGGCAAAATATTTTACATTTTAGCAGAGAATGACACTATTCCTGCTTCATACTGAACAAGGAACAGTTTCGCCGTACGTCATCTTGCTAAAGAAAGAGCTTGGTCACAGTTATACCATGGAAAGGCAGCTTTTCACATTTTGTCACGTTCAAACCATTAGCATAAATATTTTATTTAGATTTTATATGTTAGACCTGCATGTTTTAGGTGTCTCCCTGCTTCCACAAACCTGGCTTAAATAACTGGGTGACTAGAAGGCCTCTGCAGCCCTTGATGGCTGCTGAGGGGGTCATGCAAACATTTGATTCAAGTGAGGGTCCTGGGGACCAGGGTTGAAGACCCCTGTGTTAGACCAACACAAAACAGTATGTGCTTGTGAAGTGCTGGTAAAAGGCTAAATAGTGTTGAGATTTATGGCAGATATAAATCCAAAGTTGTGGCATTAGTCTCTATTCAACCCTTCTATTACTCCGATACCCCTAAATAAACGTGCAATCAGTGCACAACGCAAATTAGCAAACAGAGCCCTCTTTTGTGGAAATAAACTCAGAACAATCCCATTGTTGAAAGAAAGCCCACATGCAAAACACTGTGTGTGAGATGGTAAAACTGAATGTCATCCTGAACATGGCATCCCCAGGGTGAAACATGGTGGTGGCGGCACCGTGCTGTTGGGATTTAGTCCTTCAGCGAGGAAACGGAAGCTGGTCAGAGTTGACGGGAAGATTGAGGGAGCTAAATGCAGGGCAATCGTTGAAGAAAACCTGTTAGGTGCTGCGAAACACTTGAAGTTAGAGGAGAGGTTAACGTTCCAGCAGCCCTTGAAGGAAATAATCTATGGTTCTAAAAATGTAGCAAATTCTTTACAGCATGCAACTCCAGAGCAACCAAGTGTATTAAGAAGTCGCCAAATGCCCATCGCATGAAATCCCAATAGAATGCGTCAATGTTTGCGGTTATTATTAGACAAAATGTGAAAATGTTTTAGGAGCCTGAATGCATATACAAAGCACTATTAATGCTTCACTCTTACAGATTTGTCCCAACTGTCACTGGCAATGAGTTTGTGAAAGCAGCTGTGTTTTAATCTAAAAAAAATAAGGCATTTTAAATGCAACAAAGTGAGTTAATGTAAGCACCTGATTTTACAGGTGGCTGTTTTTCATTGAATCTCAATTTAATTAACCGACAAATACCAATTAGCCACGCATGCACAGTTCCAGCTGAGGTCTGAAATACTTTTCTTATTTATAGAAGGATTATGATGGCAAATTAAAGCCATTGTTAATTCCGAACTTTGGAGCCGTTGTGTATAAAAGGCCCGGTCATTTTAAGATATAAGAGTTTTTGTTCTGCAGAGAAAGAAATGGAAATCCCCAGAAACTTAAAAGGAAGGCTCTGTCAATAATAACTAAAATATTATGTTTTTTAGTCATTTAAAAACTGAACAATTAAGATAAACAAATAATAAAAAAATTTAATAATTGAGAGCACCATGTCCTCAGTACCCTTAATTCCTTATGAAAACAAATTTCTCATTTGTCCTCTTCAGTGTGTAAATATGTAAACTGGAGGCTAATTTTGCTTTTTATCGGATACCTTTTTATGATTTAAATGACAATGTTTTGCACATAATATCTGTCAGATGCCTCATTAATCAGTAAGAGAGAAAATGTTCAAATCAAAACAGCTCGAATTGGCTTCCCATATTCAAAGCTCAGCTAAAAGGGCAGCAAACCAAGGCACCTCAACCATCACCCCCCGATCACCAGAACAAAAAGAAAGATCCCCCTCAGACAGCCCAGAGAGCGTCACTCACTCTATCCCGAACATCCTTGGGTTTATCTTTCCTGCTGCCTGTGGCAACCCCTGTGGTAACAGAAGCAATGATAGGTCAGACAGTGTTTATTTCCCCACATGGACAGGTGTTACAGCGTTGGTGCAAAATGAGAAATTAGACAGTTATGATACATGATATGTTTCAGTGATGAATATGGAGCTAAATAAAGGCAAAAAAGTTTATTGAAAAAAAAAAGTTTTTAAGATGAAATGGAATGTTTAGTTTTGGTCTTAAAATGTGAAAAACTAAAACATCCAGTCAAACTAAAAAGTGATGCTAAAGTTTCTTTCAGTTACAACAAACATAATTCAACTTTGCAGTTTATTTTTTCTCCCCTTTTCCATTTAGGATTTATTCTTTCACTGTCAAGTTCATATTTATGGTTTTCTGATTTAGGTTTGTTTTTGTTGAAAAAATTATTTCTTCCTTTCAGCTAAAATAAACTTTAGCTACAATTATTTTTATTTTCATAAAAAAAAAAAAATTCAGTTCAGGACCAACACACGATCTTCTCAGCTTTCTGTTTGCAGACAAAGGTATTTTAGGGTTTTATTTTAGTTTTATAGTTACTCATTAAACAATAAAACAACTTTTGTAAACGTCCTGGCAGCAAGGGAGTTTCAGTTTACACAACTAAGTTCAGATTTTGTTCCTTTGAATGACTCAAGCGATGTAGAGAGTTTACCAATCAGTAAAAACACACAACATCCCACTGCATAATAAAAAACATTCTCTCAACATCTTTAAGCTCCTGAAATAGTACTCTAAAAATACATAACTCTTTTCAACAACTATGTTCATAAAAAGTCATTTTGGGAGGATGTAACGTTGTGCAGAAGTGGTACAAAACAATAAAGAAGAAGCAAGAAGCAGGAAGCAGGGGTTAGTTTTTCAGGGATTTCAGGTTTATTTGTTGCATTGTCCCCTCCCCCCTCCCTTAGTGCTTCTAAAGACACAAAAGTATTCCTAAAATATTCAAATGTAAGGAACCAGAAGAATGCCCCCCAAGTACTTTTGGGGCGAATTTGTCTGACAAAGACAAACGAAAAAACATCATCAGTTGATCAGATTCTGTGGCAGAATGCTGAGAGGCAGCCGGCTGGCATCGAGATAAAATACACACGCAAACTATTTACAGGACGTTTCCTTTGAACAGCACCGTGAACCACTCTTAAGTCGAAACACACAAATGGACACAACATTTAATACTTCCTCGAAGGCGGCGGCCCTTGACAGTTTTGGTCACAGTAGGTTGACATCGCCCCTTTAGCCCGGTTCTGCTCGCAGTATGCTGAACTATTGCATCTATCAGGACACCTCTGGAACCTCGCCCTAGGTCACCGACAGTGTTTCTACCTCTCTGGTCAGTTCACAGAGGATGGCAGGACTACTCTGTATCTACACGCTCCCTTTATAAAAGTCTTTGGCAGAGGAAAAATAAAACCCACAAGTGTTTAAAAAAAAAAATAACAGAAAAAGAAAGGACTGTGATACAGAGATTCAGAAGTCACAGACATAAAGCTGTGGGTGGAAGAATGGCACAGATGTGCAGAGAGGACACCAGAAACCAGAGGGCTCTCACGGTGGTACATGCTCGCTCCACTGAACAAAGTGATCAAAATTAGTTCATCATGCTCTAGAATGCAAACGATGCTGAGCTCCCCAAACAGCAATTCTGGCAAAGCATACATAGAATATCATAAGTACTGACCAGGGAGGGAAGCCAGGCACATTTATCCTTTGACCACACAAGGTACTCCGTTATCTCCCCACACACAGGTTAATATACAAGATTATTTACAAGAGACTGGAGGTCTTTTCATATACAGCGTCACGAGTCACTCGTCTTCAGTACATGCTTGTAAACAGAAGAAGGTGAAATGGAGATGTAAGCGAAGATGCAGGTGCCTTACAACAGTATTCATTTTTTTTTTTACTGGTAATGCTTGAGACAAACTAACACAAATTGGTACCTAACTGTGCAGTGTAAAGGAAAATAATATACGATTCTATCTTACTTTGTTGCAAATTAAAATCAGAAAGGTGTGGTGTATTTTTGTATTCAGCCCCCTTTTACGCCGATACCCCTGAATGAAATGCGGTTTAAATAATTTCCTTCATTAGAGTAAATAATTCTCAGTATTAATACTGAGCTGTTCTTTGAAAGCCTCAAAGAATATCATTAAACAAACGACATTATGGAAACCCGAGAACATGGAACGGGGATAAAGCTGTGGGCAGATCAGGCAAGGAGAACAATCGTCAGAGAAGTAGTCGAAAGTCTCATACCAACTCTGGGGGAGCAGCAGCGATCCACCGCTCAGGTTGGAGAAGCTGATAGGAAAACTATTAGTTGGCAAGAAGAAATTTTAAATCTATAAAAAGTCCTCTTGTTAAATAGTGTAGGATGGTGCTCTGCCCAGATGAACTGTTGCCTGACATGCACAACGCAATGTGTGGTGGAACAACAACACTAAACATAATTCTGAATGCACCAATTCCACTGTGAAGCATGGCTGTTGCAGCATCACGCTGCAGGGGATACCCTTTTTCGGCAGGGAACTGGAAGCTGGTCACAGTTGACAGGAAGATGGAAAGAGCTAAACATAGGGTGACCTTAGAGGATCTGTTCGAGGCTGCAAAGACTTGAAACTGGCCGGCGTTCACCTTCTAGCATGACAACGACCTTAAACATGTAGCCAGAGCAACAATGTAAAGTTTTAGATCAAAGCATATTCCTGTGTTAGAATGATAAAAGTCCATATCTAAATCTGACTGGGAATCTGTGGCAGGACTTGAAAACGGATGCTTGAGAAAGCCTGGCCAGCCAGACTCAGTTTTCGCTTTGCTATACAGAGAACTGAGTCTGGAACTGCTCCCGTATCCCAGGAATATCCCAGGAAAGGATATCTCTTTCCTGATATCGACCAATCACAGGCGTGGGCGGGCTTTAAATGTTGAGTGATGTGCAGCGCACAAGAATCCCTCATCCAAAAACAAACAAGATGGCCGCCGCCACGGAGCGTTTGCTAGTGCTCTTTCTTCTGTTTTAAAAAGAATCACGCAGTCTAGTCTCCACTCGACCGTGGCTCGCCATGTTGAATTATACTGTAAAATGTTGACAGCAGAAGTCTGATTATGCCTTTTTTACGTCACGTCCGCAGTCTCTCTGATTGGTTTACTCTGCGCCTGTTAACCTGGCCCCAGAGAAAGCCCTCTACGGGAGCAGCGCCAGACTACCTTCAGCCGTATCGAAGAGAGGCAAAGGTTAGTCTGGCTGGCCAGGCTAAGCTTGAGACAGACAGAAAACAAAAGACTTGTTGCATGGGAGCTGAATACAACTGCATGCCACACCTTTAAGATTTTTATTTGTGACAAAAAAGGTAAAACATTGCATCTTTTATTTTCCTTCCATTTCCAAATACACACCAGGTTTAATTTGGGTCCATCGGACATTAAATCCCAATAAAGGACACTGAAGTTTGTTGTAAGATGACAGAATGGGGAAAAAGGTGGAGGAGTATAAATGTTTCGCACGGCGCTGTGTAAGTGCACTGCAAGCTTCCTCCTCTGGTTTGTTGGCTCATGCAACCTCAAGTCGGCAGCCAGCCTATGGCTGCAGTTTCATAGTTTACTCAGTTAAAACTGGATTTTAATTCAAAAGCTTGAGCAATTTACCAAAAAACACATTGTGTCTGAGAAACCAATAAGTTTATTCAATGTAACTTAAGGCTGTCCCCCGTCTTCTCCCATAAATTCCAAGCTTTGGGATTAAAAAGGACAATCATTAACATATGTATGCAGACAGGAACTGCATTCAAGGATGAATTGCACTGGTCCTCTGGTATGATAAATAAAACAACACTCATATAGACATAATCTAGACATGAACAATGCAAAACAATCAGAAATAATAACACTGTATCATGGGAAAAGTGCACAGTTTCTTTTTTTTCCTCCTTTAGATAATGCAAAAACACCACATTTAACTCTTGCTCTCCTGTTCACTCGCTCGTCACATCACAAAGTATCTTACACAGCAGGCAAAGGACTCTTCTCCACAAGCCCCTCACAATATTTTTTTTTTGTCACAGTAAACTACCCTGGTGCCTCCAATGTAGCTTCTCAGATGCTATTTTTCTTTTTAGTAAGTTAACAGATACCATTTTGTAACCTCATGCCACAGTACACAGTTTCTAGTGCTCTAAATACGGTTATAGTTAGATCTCTGGTACAAAAGAGATGGACGAATGGGATGTAACAGAGGTACGCCGCATAGCTAGAGAATGTGGAGGGTTAACGCGGAGAGATCCTTCGGATGTAGGAGGCAGAAATCAACCCAAAGCGCGCGGGCTGCCGATTACACAGGCAATCGGTGAACTTAGATGATTTATTGTATTAGTAGAATGCCAAAAAGCTGATGTTAGTTTTAGTGTGTCGCGTAGTCAGCAACAGCATGAGTGGTGGCTAGAAGAAACAAGCAGAGACTCAGCGGTGATGCAGGAAAATGGAGGTGGCGAGTATGTGGTTAGTTAGCTCCATCAGGGGTCTCCCTCTCAGTCACCTCCTAAGACCCCCTGTTTGCAAGAAGTTGCCAGTAGGATCTAGATCCACAAAGGAATTGAGATCAGCATCTAGGGGCAACTTCAACCCAATTGGGCTCTAATTCTGGACTAAAAAAAAAAAACAAAAAACAGTTTATGAGCAGAGCGCAAGTAAAGCTCCCGGGTAAAGAAGGGGCCACTAGCTCTCCTCTATGTTGAGGCAGATGAATTCCTGGATGCATTTCCTATACTGCTGCTCAGTGGGGCTGCTGCTCGGGTATTGACCTGGTTGACCCAGCGGAGCCTCCGCCTCGCGCATCTCCTCGTTCATCCGCGCCAGTCGCAACCTGCAGGGGCAGAAGGAGGCGAGGGGAGAAAGAAACGGGATAAAAAGCAGATTAATAGGAGAATGGAGGCAAGCGAGAGAGAATAAACACAGAAGGGGACGAAAAAAAAATTGGAGTTAGGCTTAAGCCTCTATGCGATTCTCATGGTGTGACACTTAGGAAAAATACCACAGTAATCAAACAAAGATTTAAATCAATCTAAAACATGATCAAATTGCTTTTATATCAAGCAAAAAAGCAGTGGTTATTCCTACTGCCGCTAAAATAATAGAACATATAGATTATTATAGCTGTGACAAGATCGCCTGCAATGGTTTAAGGATAATCACAATTTCAAAATATTGATAGTGGGGGAAAAAAACAACAACTAGTAAAAGTAACAATCCCAACCACACCATTAGCTTTTGGAGTTTGCAACACCAACAATCAGAGCTCAACTTTATCAATGTAAAAATCAGAGTTCTTGTCACTTCAGAATACTTTAAACAGCGCTTCCATAACGGGTTGTATTGCTTTTAATGTCAGCATTTTCTTTAATAGAAACAACTTAAACTGATAGAGAATTCCTACTCAGTCAGTCCTGTGCAGTCACAGTGTGACAAATGGTTAAATGTCTTTAGTTACAATATTAAAATCAGGCCTCTTCTCTCCCACAGTGAACTGCTCTTATGGTTTTTCCCATTAAAGCGCTTCCACTATCCAGCGCTGATGCTGGAGCCAGTTCCCAAAAGTTTCAATAAACGGACCAGTTTGGTTTTCCAAACTGTAAATATATGTATTTTAAGTAACATAATGATGTGGCACACAGTTGGCTGGTTTCCTGTCACTAAAGGGGGAAATTCATGCGTGACTGTGGCAAAAACAAGTCGGCCAGAGTTACACAAGATTAGTATGACTAACCAAGTTCTAAAGCAACAAAAACAACAAAGTTATCTGAAAGGCAAAAAAGAAAAAAGAAAAAATTTGTCTGTATAATAAATATTTTATCCCCCCTAAGTTATATTTTGAATTTCTGGAGAGATGTAACTGGAAGGATAGCCGTTATTACCTCTGGCCCAGCTAGAAGTTGGTGCTGATATAATGGTTTTTTTCAGTGACTAAGTGCTTCACGCTGCGGAAACACAAAGGTTCTCGCACCTGTTTAGCGCCGAAACAGGTTTGATGGGGGGAAAACCCTCATGTAAGTGAGTAATTAGGATTGAAACGGTGTGTGATGATGAGTAATATAGCACATGAGGGATTGCGATGTCTTACAGAGTGACGATGTCAGCGTTGGCGGCCTGGACAGCAATGCTGAGGGGATCGTTACCCTGCTCGTCCACTTCCGTCTGTGACGCTCCTCTCTTGAGAAACAAACACACCTGACTGCACAAGCAGAAACCGAGAAGGACAAAAGAATTTCATTTATCAGTCCAAAACAGAAAGGCAACAAAGATGGAGATTTAAAACAGTCCAAATAGATGAGCTAAAAAAAAAAAACAATTTGGGAAACATTTCAGCAAACTACAGGTGTCTTCTTTTATGGTCTTCCACCGACATACCCGACCGCGTCGGGACTTTTACATTTCTCCAAACGTTTCAGAGTTCTAGGCTGAAATAACTAACCCAGCAGACACACTTATGATTCAGGCCTCAACACGGTTTTGACTTCAAGCCAGTTAATAGCCAAACTGAACAGGTGCCAGCAGAGGAATGGTTGAATTACACCAACACCTCATAAGGCCTAACCCTAGCATGGGGAAATCTAGTCAGACAATAACCAAAACTACGTCATGCTACGCTCCCATCAATTCCCTGAAAATTCGGAAAAAGGTGCAGGAAGCGTCAGTGGTGCAGAACTACCGGTTCTTCCTGTAACTGGTGGGTTGCCGGTTCAAAACCCCACTCAGAGACTCTCAGTCCTTGTGTCCTTGAGCAAGACACTTCACCCGTTTTGCCTGCTGTCGGTGGTCAGTGGGCTCGGTGACGCCAATTGTCTGGCTACCCCCATTCTGTCAGTCTGCTGTGACTACAATGCAGCTCACCGGTGTCGGTGTGTGGATAAATGACTCTGAACGTAGTGCCAAGCGATTTGGAGTCCTCAAGATCTGATAAAGCTTCACAAAAGAACAGGCCATTTTCAGAATGGCCGGCGTTGAGATCTTTATATGGACAGACGATGAGGTTCAACTGTATGGAGACCCTGCATACAAGTGTTGTTTCAGGTGACTTTGAATTACAAAACCACCACTGTGGTTTTTTAACTGAACGCCAACCACTGTGCGCATTAATTTCTGCTGATTGTATTCACATGTTGAATAGGGCTTCCCAATAAATGCAGATTCCTTTTTTCCCCTGTGTATACAAAAACAGAGACCGGGATGTTTTTGAACCCTTCTTCTCTGGAACGTTGCGGTGTACACGAACAACGAAAACGCAACAAAACCTGTTATAACAAAAAAAAAAAAAAAAAAAAAATCATCATGTGCCCAGGTCCTAAAGATTTTCTTTTAAGTCTCTTACCCAGTGTGGCCCATGTAGGTAGCATGGTGGAGCGGGCCCCTGCCTCTCATATCTCGCTGGTTCACATCAGCTCCGTTCTGTAGCAAGAACTCGCAAGCAATTAACGAGCCCTGTAAGACAATCAGAAACACACAGAAACGTGATTCACTCTGTGCAATGAAATCACTTGTTTTTTTTATATATATATATATATATATATATATATATATATATATATATATATATATATATATATATCCCCACGACTAAACTCTAATCTACAGACAGACCAGCCTCTCACCCCGATCACAGCTTGTATGAGAGGCGTTTTTCCCTCCTCCTCTTCATTGGTGGCGTGGACATCAGCACCGTGAGCCAGTGCCTCCGCCATGAGCGACAAATTGTGGAGACGGGAGGAACGGTAGAGCATTGCCCCTGGATGCAACTCCCTGGGATCCTCAGGATCCGAAGACCCTTCCTGTTCGATCTCCACCTCCCCACTGGAAGACTCCTCTGACTCCTCTTCTGTAATAAATAACGGCAATCAAATATTTTTAATCTCATAAACACATAGTTAATGAGGGGGGTTAAGTGTGAAGTACGATACAACTGTTTATTAAAACAACAGTACAAGCTCTCTTTCTCCTTCCTCCTCTAAAAGTTTTGCCAATAGTATAGATACTCGAACAGATTCGGCCCCATTTTCGGCTTGATCAGCCCAGACTGCTAACTGGTCAATAGCAAATTTAAAAATCCAATCTTTTCTGGTTCAGTGAACGCAACGTATATAAGAGCTACTAGCAATACTGTAACAACACTCTTCAATTTGGTCGGCGTAACTATTACTGTACTTGCTGTGACACGTCCAAAGATGAGAGAGCAGGATTTCATCAGATAACAGGAAGGCTGCCAAAGCTGCTCAGTTTTATCCTTTTAAGCCTTCAAGCTCTGCTCGCTACTGAACATGGGGGAATTAGAAATGAATTTTGGAAATTCAGATTGCTGAGATTTGACGAGTTTTCCCGGCAACATGTACAGAGTCAAACTGTTTAGTAAAGCTAGCCACGCTAACCAAGCTAACTGCTAACATAAGACGCTAATGCTAGTTTAAAATGTCAACTCCGCAATGATTATTTCTTTATTTTAACTAACGGTTGCTCTCACACAAGTACAGTACATAGCCTCTGCTCAGATAATAAAGAATGATCACACATAGCAAGAATGCTATAAGAGAATGTTAAACACGGTCTCCTTTTATTACAGCTCTTAAATAAAAATGTGACTCATCTAAATTCAGTATTGGCAAGTCAATCAGATCGGAAATCACCTGCAAAAAATTATGATCAGCACATCTATAAAAAACATTGATGTTTTCCAGCTTTTTACTGTGCATTAGGGATGCGATTTATACTGTGTGTGATTTACAGCAGGACTCCTTTTACCTTCCTCCGTTACACTGCCGAACACAAGGATGTCTGTGCTGCCGTCAGTACTTCCTCCCAGGCCGCTGTCACTGCTGAGACCTGCAGGGCCAAGCATCGCCAAGCCACGGACACGTTAATCATTACACTCGCGCACATCCCCTTTTCAAAATAAACACGTTATTATCAGTGATAGGACTGCACGGCCAAAACCACTGCAATCGCTCCAAACAGGCAGCTGTTATCAGGATCTTATTCTGTTTGCCAACTTTTTTCCCCCCCCAACACATTTCATCGGTTTGACTCATCTACGGTGTGAACTTACTGCGAGGCCCAGAGCCAGTGTCAAAGTATGAAAACAGCGAGTCCAGCTCATCTGGACAGAACAGGGAGTCCCGTCGAAATTTTGCTGCAGCTGCTGCAGATAAAAAAAAAAAAAAAAAAAGAAGAATGAGTGAAGATTAGATTTTTTCTGTGTTCATGATCTGTTTTGTGCAACCACCACATGCATGTTGTGATTATGAAACCTCCACACTGACCCGCTGTGAGGTTGGCAGGGGATGTGCTGCCAGGATCGTAGCGGTGGTACTTCCTGCGGACCTTGTTGGGGGCCCGTACAGAACTGCTGTGCCGCTGGCATTTCTTCACCATCCACGGGCGGGACTTCCTCTCCCCCTCCGCCAGGGCCTCACTTCCACTCAGTTTCTTCAGAAAGCGTTTCTCGACATATTTAAACTTGATCCAGGCCTCTTTCTCCTGCCTGGAGGGAGATATGTAAATGTCATCTGTATACAGGAAAGCAACTGCCTGTGAAATGCATTCCTTGCCACATCATCTTCTCACCTTTGTTTATCACGTACTGGTATTATTTTACATATATAAAGCTAATCAGAAACAAATCTATTTGTTAAAAAAAATTTATGCATTTTCAGTGCAGCACAGTAGAAAAGTAGCAACAGGTGAGAATCAGACAAATAGGACCAAAGAGCTAAAAATACTGGAATAAAACCAAATTTGGAGACAAATAAGTGACATGATGTAGATAATTTGGGATTCTTTCGCTAAAAGAGGATGTTACGATCACATACTTGGGATCAGATTGGGGTTCTAGTTGCAACATTTTTAAATGGTTGATACTTGAGTCTCTGACTAAACTCAATTCTGGATAAAATTCAGCAAACATAAACTCAGATATTATGCCTGCTGCAACCCTAGCAAGCCATGCAGCCCCCTATTTGGATTTTTTATTTATTTTTTCCTCCCCAAGTGTCCTGTCTTGGTATCTATAGGCACACAATATGGAGAAGCTGGTTGCTAACATGTGCCATAATTGCATAATTTCAAAAAATCTAAATCTATTTTCATTTGCAGTGCTTGCAGACCTGTATTCTACATTGAAATAAAAAACTAAAATAAAGCAAAAGGGAAAAATTTGCTAGAGCACAATAAACGGACTGTTCGAGAGGGAGTAACATCATTTTGTTAATATCACAAATCTGGGAATTACCTAAAAGGCTCCCATAAAACTTTCAGCAGACCCGGGTTCTTCCCGCACAAAGCTCAAATTTGCTTGGCGGGAAGAAGTCTTCACATCAAACTGTTTTATATGCGACACTGAGCTTTGATACACTGCCTCCAAGCAGGTGGTCACGAGGACGCGCAACATCACAGCCCCTCTGAAGGTGGGGAGGGTGCCTGCTGGAGAAGAAACGGCTCTAGGCGCTCAACTAGCTCGTTAAACTTGCTACTTTCCATTCCCCCCGCTTCGTACCACTGACAGAAAGTGTGGCAAATGTGGGAATGTGTCACAAGAAAAATGTAAGCAATCGGTGCGCTCGACTATAAAAGGCTAAAACGGTCATTGTATGCGCACAGCGTGCCCGTGCATGTGGGAGCTGGCTGCTGAAGCTCCCGGTCTGTCTGTGTAATGTGCTCTGCTCTGTCTGCTGGGCCCAGAGAGCAGCCGAATCACGAGTCGTCACATTTTAAGACGTTCATCGCAAAAGCGTTGAGTTTGAGAAGCAGGAGATTCATTTTCTACACGATTACCTGGAAATATGTCATCTGGAGCGTGATGACGAATGAATTTAGTGAGGCACAACTACAATCCTAATGTAGATCATGTGCTTTTTTGTTTCTCTTGTTGTGTCTCTGCTCTGTCTTCTGTAACCCCAGTCGGTCGAGGCAGATGACCGTTCATACTGAGCCCGGTTCTGCCGGAGGTTTTTCCTTCCCGTTAATGGGTGGTTTTTCTTCCCACTGTCGCTTCATGCTTGCTCAGTATGAGGGATTGCAGCAAAGCCATGTACAATGCAGATGACTCTTCCTGTGGCTCTATGGTTCCCCAGGAGTGAATGCTGCTTGTCGGGACTTTGATGCAATCAACTGGTTTCCTTATATAGGAAATTTTTGACCAATCTGTATAATCTGACCCAATCTGTATAATATGATTGAACTTGACTTTGTAAAGTGCCTTGAGATGACATGTTTCATGATTTGGCGCTATATAAATAAAACTGAATTGAATTGAATTGAATTAATATTGATGAAATGTAGTCTGGTATTTTACTGTATTTTTAAAATTCATTTTTAAGTATATAAAGCATTGTTTTTAATGATATATGGTATGGGCAAATCCTTATTCTAGTACCACTTGATCGCCATCAGGGTCAAAGAATCCTTACTGGGACATCATCACCACAGATATATTACAGCTGAAGAATTACTCGTGCAAATTTTCTTGCCAAACCCTCCTGCTGGTTTTAGCTTTACCTCGAACTGGACGGTCCTGGTTTTTTTGCTCCCAGCTCCTCGCAGGCCCCCTCGTAAATGTTGTTGATCACAGTGTTCCCCAGCTCACACATCAGCTGAAAGCAACGAGACGAAAAACACAGGCAAAGGACAAAGATGATGGATAAACCGGAAAGAAAAAAGGTCCTTAAACGGACTAATTAAAAATGTAGCAGCGTGGCAATGTGCTGGAGCAACTTAATATTGAACACTCCTGGGAGAAAAAAAGTGCTGCACATGCAGGATAAGCTGTGGGCGAACTGGTGAGCGAGACGCACCTTGAGTAATTCTGGCTCCCATGAGTCCAATGTCAGCGAGCGCACTTTTGAAAAATGGACACCTAAACTCCTACAAATAGAAAAAGGGAGAGATATTAGATGAAGGAAATTAAGTTTTTAACAGTTTGTCTCCCATGTTTTTAAACTTAACCCACTTTTTCTTTACACTGCCTGGGGCAGCAGACGTCAACATCCTACAAAGTCCCTCCACCCTCTGAGGGGGTCTTAGGATCTTTGTAACTTGGCTCATAATTGCAGTTTTTATATTACAGACAGACTGAAGTGAATTAAAACGCAGTTAGGACTCCAGCAAACTGTAAATTGCAACTGTATCTTGAGTATCTTTAATATATTATATCTGCTTAGGCACCGTAATAAGAGCGTGCTTTTGCGGAGGGGGAAACGTTGAAAAGGAAACCGTTTAGGGACTGCAAAATGTGACACTTGAATCCTAATATTTCCTTCTTTGAGAATTAAAAATACAGCACAGTGACGTGGAAAGAGGAAAAAAGGCGATTATATGCAAAGTAATTTTCTTTCAACGTATCTGGAAACATTTTATCAAAACAGTTTAGAGTGGAAGAGTTTCCTGGAGCAATTTGGAACCAACAACAAACAACGCAGACTAGAAAAGCTGGTTTAGGGCAGTAAAACGCGTAGCGGTGAGGGTTCTTGTCAAAGCAGGTACCTATGGATCCCGGAGCACTCGATGCAGAGCAGCACACCCAGGTTGATGGAGGCCCAGCACGGGGCCGTCTGGCCGCAGTCGCTGCACAGCTCGTTGCCTGGCAAGCTCTGCACGCGCTGCAGGAGGCTGTCTCCCCCTCCACGGCACGCCTTGTCCACCCTCTCCCCCCTGTCCCGGGGCTCGCTGGTAGAGTCGATGCTGCTGGTGGAGGGCGAAGCCGTCCGGTCCAGACGCTGAAGGAGAACGCACAGGCTGAGATTTAGTCATGTCTCAAGACTGATTTGGGAAAAAAACAAACAAACAAACTAACATGTCTGCATCTGGTTGCTTTCTGCTTCCATCCTGTACCTCAATGTAATAGTTGTCACCGATGTCTTTGTAAGCAGAGGCGATGCTTGCCTGGACCGCCTGGATCCAAGCCTGCCGCAGCTTCTCAGACTCTGCTTGGAGCATGCAGCTCCTACAGAAGCCAATTTGGTTGTTAATATTTAGTAAAAGTTTACTGAATAATAAAAGAATTTAAAAAAAATATTAAAAATCCAAAGTAAATTGTTAATTCTAGAATTACAGTGGTTCCCAAACTCTTAACAAAAAAAAAAACATCACCTAACTGAAAATGTTTAGGTACAGCCTTTATTTGTAGACATTGTAAAATAGTACTACAGGATGAGAAGCCAAAAAAGGAACAAACATTAATCTTAAAATCTTCATATATACAGTTTAACAAAATTAATAGCTAAAGTAATAGTTGTGGATTCTAATTTTACTCTGAAATTTCCACGTTTCAGGTTGTAATAATAAAGACTGTTCACTAACCCAGACATCAAAATCCAACATGGCTTCTGTATCTTTAATTTGCGGCAAAAGCAGCAGAAATAGCTTATTTGCAATCTGACCCTTTTTATCTCACTAAATTAGAAGCAAACTGTCAGACAAATAGTCCTTTTACATTTTACAGTTAAGGCAGGTTCACACGGCAGGATTTTAAAATAGTCGGCTGATTTTCTAAGTCTGAGAGACACCACAAGTAACGATAAAAAGTCCTGGATAAAACAGGTTTGGTCGTACACTGTGTGATGTCGGGTCAGACGGCAAGCTGAACACAAGATTCACGAACAGATTTAGCTTAAGATCATTCCGATTTCAGACAGGTTATCTTGCGAATACTCCCAATGTCAAGTTTAGAGTGAATAAACATGAACAATGGAGGAGAAAATGTTGATAACTTGTTGACTAATTTTAACGCAGAAAAAAACAAAAAGAAATCGGCGTCTCTTGAAAGCGGGAGACGTGGGCGAAAATCGGGCTAAAAATCCTGCCGTGTGTACCAAACTTTAGTGAGCATCTTCAAATGGTATTTGAACACAAAAGATTTAAAGGAATACATTGGTATTGGTTGGCATTGTTTGAAGCTATTCCCAGATTCACATCCTGACTTTTACAGGTAAATAAGAAGCCACCAGCACCTGTTCTTGGCTCACATCTGTCAGCTTTACTCTATGCTGCCCCTTCCCAAAATAGTCCCTAATACACTCTTTTAAGCAGCGCTTGGACAACTTATCTTTTTTGGCTGTCCGTGCTTATTAGCATCAACATTAATCAGATTTGTCTTGACCCTACAATGGTTGGTTCCATAATTTCCTCTCAGTGCCACTAAAAGGGAATCTAAGAAGCAGCAGCAGCTGTATTCATGCCACAGTTTGAGAAGTGCTTTTGGTTTGACACGTCGCCAGTCTAACACACTTACTTTGTGGGTGAAACCACCTCAAAGCAGAACCTCCTCTCGTTGTCCTCACATGGTTTGACTGAGCACAGCCTCAGATCCTCAACCACCACCGTCAAGGAATCCTGGCGGAGGAGAAAAGGAGTTTCACAGAAAGTAAAGATTGCACAGAGCAGGTTGGACTTCTCGTGCGTGACAGGAAAAACAAGTCTGCGCCAAGATCTTCCCATATTTACCAACTGATGAATAAGTAGAATTTATTGGAAACAATAATAGTGCTTTTTTTGTTGTGCAAGAGAAAGAAAGAAAGAAAAAAAAAACTTGTTGAAGTACAACAACTACATATACCTTAACTTTCTTTTGGTAGACCAACTGGCTGTTTTGGATTGAAAACCACCGTCTGATGGAAGCAAAAGTAAAAAACATAAATAAAAGTTAGATAGCATAGCATTGAAACAATGTGATAGTGATAAAAGTCTATTATTCAATATTAAACATTCTTCCATATTCCTCCCCCCCCCCACTTGAAATGTCCTATTTTTCTAGACAGGGACCCTAGTTGTAAATGTTCTCTAGTCACATAAACTGTATTATTTTATGTAATAATTTAATTGTTTACCTGTTCCAGGTCTTGAAAGCGTTGCTGGCTCTCTTGAACAGGTAACCCTCCATGACGACCCCATTGGGGGCATCCACGTTGAATTCCAACTTGGGATCATCATAAGAAAAATCCTGCAGAGGGGATATGAAAAAAAAAAATAAATAATCAAGTCATGTCTGGCTTTCCTTTCATTGTGCTTATAATTTGGAGACAGAAACTAATGTTCTGCGCCAAAACAAAATTACTCATGAGGCTAGCAAGTTACTATCTCAGCCAGGATCTTCAAACGCTATAAAACGTCTGCTACAAATCTCATTAAATCCCTTGTAAAATGATTATAGGTTTATTGCCATCTAAATCATATAACAGAAGATGGTGAAAGGAACTTATCAAGAACACATACTGTGGTTCTTCCCTTTAAAATGGTATTAAGTTACGTGTCAAAGATCACAACTGGAGCTCTGGTAAAAGCCTTTATCTGTTTTTACTTTAAACAACAAAAGTCTTAGAAAAAGATGACATTTGCGGAGCGTTGTAGTAAAAAAAACAAATAATAAAACACAAGCTTACATTCTGCATTAACTTAGATTACGTTTCACTTTTGTTAGACAGCTTCTGTTCATGGGTAAGATAACACCGAGCATATGGCAGACGAGCCACCGCACGCACAAGCACACACACACACACATGCGTTAAAAGCATTGGAGCCTATTGATCGCTTCTGACCGGTACCAAAAACTAAGGCTGCAAATGGAGACGTAATATAAGATGTATCTTTTTGTTGAGGCGCTCGGGAATAAGATGTGTGCAATATTTGCAAGAACAATCAGTGCAGTGCCTTGCAAATGCGTTCACGCCCCCAAAGCTTTTCCTCGTTCGTTGTATTACCGCCACAATAAACAACATATTTTTGTGGTGTATTTTATAAGATAGTGGTGGCGGCACCACCGATGCTTTTCTTCAGCCGAGACAGGGAAGCTCAGCAGAGACGTGGGGAAACGGACGGAAGAAAGAAAACCTGTTAGAGGCTAGAAAAAAACTTGAGACTGGGAAGGAGGTTCACCTTCCTGAACGTACAGCAAGAGGTCCAATGGAATGGTTTGGATCAAAGCATTTTCATGTGTTAAAGTCCAGACCTACCTCCAAATGGGAATGTGCCACAAAACTTTAAAATTGTTGATCACATAAACTTTCCACCTGCTCTAACTGAGCTTGAGATAGATTTGCAAAAGATAATGGGCAAAAAAAAAAAAAGTTTCTTACTGTGCAAAGCTGATAGAAACACATGTTCTAAAAAGTAATGACTCCAGAAGGCTGATTACTAATGCATCCAACTTTTCTGATTTTTATTTGTAAAATGAATGAAAATCCCAAAAGGTACAAACATTTTGCAAGGCACTGCATATGCATACTGATGGAGAACTGCACAGAAAAGCAACAGAAGTTGGATGCCTGCATTAAACCACCAGTAAATACATACCATTCATGACTTGATTTACACATCAAGACAAAAATAAAAAACGTTATTTAGAAACGCATTTAGAAACCTGACATCCAGAAAACTGAGAGGTTGAATACTAAACTAATTCTCAACCAAGCGTGACTGGAACGTAACTGGAAAATCTCAAGTGCATCATCATGTAGATGGATGAAAGCGCCCCAAACGAAAGCTCTTTACTTTAATACTTAAAAAAATGAAACATGTAAAAAAAAAAATACAGATTAGAAATGATTCTCACCAGCATGAAGTCCAGCCTGCCAAAAATCTTCATCTTCACCAAACTAACATCTAACAGCATCGTGAGCAACAACAAAAGTAGCCTGATATGAACTGCATGCCCACACGGGTCCAGATCAGAGATCAGACCAGCGCGCTCCTGCCGTTCCTTCACTCTGCGCCACCTGCCAGCAGACTGGCCTTCGCCGCGCGCATGCAGAGCGACAGCTCATTACCATACAGCTGCTACACTCGTGCTCCGCTGACCCCATTGAGAGAGATCAAACATCTCACTTTACTGCAGTGGGTAAGGTGGGGGGGGGGGGGGTCCTGTATCTTCTCCCAGCACGATTTAAAGCTCCCCTCTAACCCTTTCTACAATCCTGAGGCCCGGTGTGTTCTGGGGGGAGTCAGCTTTCCATCTGCCCGGAGCTCTGAAAACTGTTCCTGCTAAATCAAGCTGATGTTATTGCTCCCCAAGCACCAGCGCGGGACCCCTTTCTTCCCACCTTAAATCAGCCGAGACCCCGCAAGAAGCCAGCGTGCAAGTGCCTGAAGGCGTGGAGGCTGCAGAGCCGGAGGCCTAGAGAATGCAGTCCATTTAGTTTGCATAATCGGGCCAGCTCGACAACAATGAGACCGAGTTATGCACATTCAATGCACCCCTGCATACATTTTGCTAGAATACATTTTAATAATTATAAATAATAAGCAAGCGGAGCGGCAAACAGGTGTGTCTGATAGTGGGTGAATAAAATGCACTCATTATTGCTTCATAAAGGCATACCACATAAATGAGCACCTTGCTTTGGTTTTTTTTGAGATGTTATATAAGAGCAGCAGGAGCAGCTCTCTGGCCAATCAGGTTCCGCGTTACACACGCAGACATTTGGAAAGTGAAACAACATGCAAATTCAAACGCTCCAAATATCTGACAACCTCTTTAGGTATAAATCAGGGTTGCACTTTATAATGACAGATTGCATGCCAAGTCATGATTCATCGTCTGGTAAAAACGCTCGGGAGCCGCAGTGAATTCCTGCTCAAATAAAAGCTCAGCATGAAACAATAGTTAGAGTAGAAAATATGAATTTTTGAACTATGGAGTGAGGCAAGACATAAAATATGAGAAATCAAAGGAAGAAATAGGTCAAGGGATTTCAAACTTACAGGGACGCGTCTTCACCCTAACTTTTACCTAAACGTAGGGAAGACACGCCTGGCAGTAAAACGCTTCCGTATAAAAAGGACTATTAAAATGTTTAGAGTAAACGTTCTTACTTCCTTATGTGAAAATGAAAAATGCACAATTTCATAAATAATTCATTGCAGCTATTTCCACAGTGGGCAGGGGGTAAATATGGAACCTGTAAAAACAACACGAAGGAAGGAAGGAAGGAAGGAATGACACAAGAAAGGAAGGGAAGAAGGAATGATATATAGGATAAAGGAAGGGAATTAGAACTTGGTAAAGGAGGGACATCACAGAAGGAAAGGAAGAAGGACACATGTGAAGGGAAGTAAAAAGGAATGAAAGGCAGAAATTATTAATTTTTTTTCTATAGTTATTCAAACCTAGAAAATACTGAAACATTCCCATTTTTTCCCCCAACTCTTCCCGAGTGTCTAAGATTAACTTAACTCACTTCACAATAAATCTTTTACTTTTTTTTTTTTGTCTGACGTAACTTAGAGACCCATTAATAAAGAATGTCAGCATCTATAATTCAATAAATCTGCTTTTTCATGTCTGCGCCTCTGGCTGCACAGCATTTGCATATTATGGAAGAAACACCGCGAAGGAAGAAACGGATGCAGAGGGGAAAATAAATCTGTCTAAATGTCTCCTCGGGCCATCCTGCAAAAAGTCACCCTAAAGAGGAGAGATGGAAACAAAGGGCTCTTCTTTGAACTGATACATTACAACATTCTAACATACCAGTTCCTTATATACAGGCTCCCCTGGCTAAATGGTGTCAGCACTTGCTTCTAGTTTCAAAGGGTGTAAAAAAGGCAATTTGTCTTCCACTTTAATTTTACTGACAATAAAATATCTTTATAAAAGAAAAATTTCACTCTGGTGGGCAGGATGCCATGACAGGTAAACATGGGCGCCCTCTTCCTCATAGCTTTTCTCTCCGTCACACTCAGCTGGCATTGAAAGCCGACCTCCTCTTAGCTGCTTGTCCTGTGTCTGTACCGCTGTGCCTCACATTCAACGCCCCTCTGTGCCTCATCATGCCATCTGTTGACTTTGGCTGGAGCTGGCAGCCGATGAAGGAGGGAGGGGAAGGGGGCTGGCATCGCGCGCGCTCACATCTTCACAATCACTGGCAACAAACCGACCTTTCTGGCACCCATAATTACCAAAGCTGTAGCCCGACTGAGGACAACATCTCACATCAGAGCCAGCCCAGATCACTCTCCCTGCAGAACATCTGTTCTTTTTCACTGAGCTCAGAAGACATCTCAGTTTGTACTTTTCATACAAATAAATAATGTTTTTGATTAGTGTGGCTACATTTATATAGTTAGACTCCTATTTAGTTAATATTATTGTAAGAGTATGTTTGTATTCCTTACATTGGCCTCCACACTTGGTGAAGATGTGAACAAAGGCTGAAAATATTTATTTTACTGCAGCGGCATAATCTCAGACAGAATTATTTTTAATTACATTTTTAGTATGATTACATTTTTTAGTGGGTGGGAAAAAAATTTCACATTCACAAATGAGTTTTTCTGAGATTTTGGTGCTGGGCCAAACAATTTTTTTTAGTACTATAAATGACCTTTTCATGTTGATGAAAGTCTTCAAAAACATCCATAACATCAGTTTTTTTTAGGGGTTAAGAGAATAGAAAAGGCCGTTGAATTAAAGCAGATGAATTTCTATCTTCCTAAGTCAGAAAATGGCTGCAAGAAAAGGGGCAACTTGCCTAAACTTGCCGACATTAACAGTCAGAGCATTAATTAAAAAAAAGCTATAAACTAGTTTATACTCACACTGCAGGTCTTGATGCTCAATTACGATTTTTGGCAATGGTGAATGTAATTGTTTCTATAAGTGTTCAATAAAGTTTGGTTAAAAAAAAAGGTAAGAAGAAAGCAGCACAGCTATTAACAACGGCCTTTTAAGGAGCCTTGAATGGCCATAGCTTCGCAATCCTCTCATGGTGGCAAATATCCCAGCTGCTTGTGCATCTTTTTTTTCCATACTTTTTCCTTCCACTCAGTTTTCCATTAATACCTTATGCGTGGATACGGCACTCGGCTTGCCTCTTTAGCAGTGATCTTAAGATAAAATGGTGACCTGCTGCCTGTGGAGGGTGTCAGTGGTGACTGTTCACTGCACATCTGTTAATTCAGCCACCTTCCCGAGATTTTTACATGTCTTAGGTAATCAAATGTTCTGAAAAGCTGAAGCATGGGATTAAATTAGCTGTAAAATATTATTATCAAAACGGAAAAAAATTAGATGCTTAAATATATGAGCTTCAATTCTGGGAGTGAAATGGTGAAAAAAAATCCCACTTTTTGGTGATATTTTTATTTATTAAGAGACACTTTTGTATGGCCACAAAGAAGAAGAAGAATCTGATGATGAGGGATTATTTTTTGCGCCTTCTGGTTGCTCAAGTCTATTTTAGGAGACTCTGCAACATTACCACTGATCCCTCATAACCTAGATCTACATATATTACTCACAAACCGGTTAACATAAACAACACACATACCTACAGTTCAGGCTGAACCAGAACGCTTTTAATAAACCCAAAAGAATATATCTCCAGCTTTAATTAAGTGGAAGTACATTTTAGTAAGGTTATAAACTCACCTGCATCAGAGTCTGAGAGAGGAAGAACAGGGCCACATGTTAGCATGAAGAAGAAAAAAATTGAGAACATAAATAATAAAATATTAGTATAACATAAATTGACTGCATTAAAAATAAATGTGACAATATAGATCACAGGTTTTCAGACAGCTCATGAACACAAAGTTTTTTTTTTTTTTATTCCTTGATGGACAAAACTGATAGTGTGCGGGGATAAAGTGAAACAGAGAAACATTTCTTATTCTTTTTACGATTACAGAGAAGAGGTTGCTGAAAGGCCACCAGGAGAGAATGGTGTTTGTCATGTCTGGCAGGATGCCTTCACTGGGCACCTAAATCTATCAGTGGGAAGGGCCAAGTCAGGCAGAAAAACAGGCATGTAGCTGGCATCGCCTTCCCTAACAGATGGATGACTTTTTTTTTTTTTTTTTGCTCATCTGTGCATGAATGTGAACGTTGGACAGGGAGAACTAAGGTTGTAGGAGCTGCTTTTCCTCAGTTGAGAGGCTTTCAGAATAGACAAATGTTTGACTTTTGAGAGATCTCTTTAAATTATAACCTTTAACTTTTGAGCTTTGAAGGTCAAACATTTCCTGCATTCCTTTAATGGGTCATTGAAATCAGGGAAAACAACTAAACATATGATAATAAAAAAAAAGTTTCTCTGGAAGGCTAAACAAAGACTCCGATGCCAGTTGAAGATAAAGCTTTCTATTTTAAAGAGATAAAATCTTTCATGTCTTGTTTGTTTCTTCTGCTGAATCCATTGAGGACCTTCAAGCTTGACAGGAATGATGAATGTTTTAAAAAAACAACAACTAAAAATGGTAATCAACTAACTTTGCACTTTACGAGCAAATGAGCTAAGATGACCAATTTAACGCAAACAAATGGTGATTACTCTGTGTGATTAGCTTAATCGCTTTTGTTTTATTATAGATATCCGGAGGAGGGAGAGAGAGAGAAGAGCAGAGGAAGGCGACGTTCACTCGTCCTAAATAAAGATGTTATGGCAGAGTGTGTGCTAGATAATGAGAGCGGTGTTGTTTTCTCACTCTCTGCTGGATGAGAGCGTGTTTGTGCTCCAGCTCCCTCTTCTCCATGGCAGAGTCGATCACCAGCTGATCCAACTGAAGAGTAAAGCAGAGCCAAAGTATTAGTTCAGTAAAAGTATTTCATCATCCACCAAAGTAAAGGGTTTGCTGGAATTTCCTGACATTATGTCACCTCACAACCCCAAAACGTCAATGTGCTTTTTTCTTTTTTTTTTCTGATTTTGAGTGTTAGACCAACACAATTAGTGAGTAATTGTAAATGGGGAGGGAACAGGTTGGTTTTCAAAATGCTTTCAGAAATACACAGCTGAAAAGTGTGGCATAATTTCAGATTTGTCTTCTGCCCCCACTGAGTGAATATTTGCAGTGGCAACCCTTCAGTGGTAGCTCTCCACCAGCTTTCTTCATCTGGGCACTGACATGTTATTCTTTGCAAGAACAAAAGAAAGCACAAGCTCAGTCAGATTGGATTGAGGACATCTGTGAACATCAAGTTTCAAGCCTTGCTACAGATTATCAGCTCTATTTAGGTCTGGACTTTGACTAGGCCATGTATGTTTGGGGTTGAGGTCCTGCTGAAAGGTGAGTTCTCTGCAGCATCCAAAGAGTTCTCTTTAATCATTATCCTGTGTTTTAGCCCGATTTATCTTGTCAACAACACTGGACAGCTTTCCAATCCCATTTGAAAAAAGGCATTCCCTCAGCATGATGCTGCCATCCACATGCTTTACCATGAGAATGGTATGTTCATGGATGGTTCTCCATATTATTATTTGAACACAATTTTAAAAGAAAATGTGTAGAATTTTCCTTCAAATTCACAACTGTGCACTGTTTTGTGTTGGACCAAAAGCCCAATAAAGTACATTGAATCTTGTGCTTGTAACGTGATTAGCTGTGAATAATGGCTCAGTATACTACCTGTGCAGCCAGCTTCTTCATGTAGGGGTCAATCTCATCTAAGATGTTGAAGCCTTGTTGGAACAAAGTATACTGGGCTCGCATGAAGGAGAGCATCTGGTGGACGCATGGAAAGGGAAATAAATCATAAAAATTACGTTAATAACTGTAGAAAGAACATATACTGAGCCTCTGATAATATCTGTGATTTTGGGTTACATACAGCATCAAGGATTTCAAACTTCTTCTTAGCCTGAAGGACATTAATCTGCCGGAAAACAAAAAGAAATAAAAGGTTTAGATTCTAATTTGAGATTAACACAAGTAATCCGATCTGATTTCTTGTTCCAGATGCACAAGCCTCAGCAGCTGCGGAGTGTGAGTGCCACCTACTGGACAACACTGGATACAGCTCACCTGCAACACATAGTCCAGGGCCAGGTGCCTGAAGGCTTTGCGGCTGAGGACGAGCGCCTGTGCTGCTTCCTCTGCCTCATGCACCTTGTTCCTGGGCGCCTGGGCGTTCTTCACCTGAGCCAGCTCCATGTCCTCACGCACCCGATCAAACTGCTTCTTCGTGTCCTTGAACTTACGTATGTCCCTAGAGTGGAGAACGTCACATTAAATATCACTCAGCTTAAATCACAGCAGGATGCAGACCTGGAGATTTACATCCAGGATTCAAGTCATGAGGAAATTTTTTTTTTTTTTTTTTTTTTAAGTAAAGGAGAGTGAAAATACAAATTAGGAAAGAGAACAAACACACTAAATATAACTTTAAAACTAGTAAGATTAAACACAGCACCTGTGAAATGATGACCACAAACTTGATGTACTTTATCAGGATTTGTATGGGATATAAGTAGCAGGGTGGCAAATAATAGTGACGTGAAAGGCATTTTCCCTCTCATACATGGTTTTCAAAATGTACAAATAATTTGAAAATACTGGCATGCTTTTATTCAGCCCCTCTTAAATTGATATTCCTAAATGAAATTTAGGAATATCAATTTAACCGCTTGCTTCAGAAGTCACTTGATGGGTATCCCAATCATATCATGGTCACTTAAGAAATAAATAAATAAATATTTAATCAGTTATTAATACTTTAATGTTTTTTTCACAAGAAGCGTCAGGGAGAACTATTTAATGTCCCTCGTGGTGACGCATTGCCAAGGACGGCATTCAACTGTTTTGCCGTTTCCAGCTAACGCTTGAGCCAGCTCAATAACTTAGACCAATCAGGCTGTTTGACCAGAACTTTTTAATAGGTGTCCTTTAACACTTTTTAACGGACGCCCTGCAGCCAATCAGAATCGAGTATTCACCCTGAAGTGGTAAGATAACTGTCAGTATAAACAAATGTGTAGGTATCTGAATTTGTACATTTAAGTCAATGAACGTCAATAAATAAAAAAATTGTATTTGTTCGTTGTGGTCAACTCATACATGCATGTGACATCAGATGTTTCATCCGAGAGAAAACAAGTTACAACTTTGTAACAATACATACAAGTGTGAATCACCAATTTCTGAGTATGAATCTACAACCCCTGATGAAGCTGTTACACTCCTTACTAGTTCGTACTCGCTAATTTGTGATTTGTACTACTACGTTTGTGATTCATACTTGTATGCATTGTTGCAAAGTTGTAACTTTGTAACTTGTATTCAGAACTTCTAAACTTACATAACCAGATGAAACATCTGACGTCACAGATGTGTACGTGACTTAACAAGAAACAAATACAAATCTTAACTCTATTCATGTTTATTAATTTACATTTGAAAATTCATATACGCATACATTTCTATTGACATTTATCTTATCCTTTACAGACAGACCAGTGAGTGGAACGGTTTAGATCAAAACATATTGATGTATCAAATGGCCCAGTCAAAGTCTAGACCAAGGGTCACCAACATTTTTTAAACTGAGAGCTACTTCATCAACACTGTGTCATACCTTTGAACTACAAGAGTCCAAGCACACTTTAACTTTATGTAATATAAATATGTTTTAATGCTTTTGTCATTTTTAAATCTATGTAAATACAATTATGGTTAAAAAGGATGAGCAACTGAATAAATTAGCATTTTAGATGCAGCTCACGGGAGGGTTGTGCTATTTTTTCAACAGGCTTGAGGGCACCATATATGGTCCTGGGGGGCTACCTGGTGCCCATAGGCACCATGTTAGTGGTCTTGAGCCAAATCCTGTTGACACTCTATGGAAAGACTTCAACATTACAGTTCAAAGACCCTTTGTTTAACCTGAGTGAGGCTGAGCTTTTTTGCGAAAAAGAATACAAATCAAGTGTACACAACAGGAGATTTGCAATTGGCTCAGCAAAAACATTAAAACACAAAACATATTTTAAAAGTATGCCAAAAATATTCCAGTGTGCAATCGTATAAAGTGTGTGAAAAGCGTGTCAAAAACGTTTATATGTATTATTTATAACATATAATTTAAATTTGAGATTTCTAACCAAGAACATGCATTGCTTAGCAGCAATATGCTCAACAGACGGAAAAGTCCCAGTGATTTGGAAATAATAGGATGAATTCACATGCACGTTCTGCTTTTCACAGTTTGTTGTGTAATAATTGTGAAACTTTTTGTTCTGTCTTTTTTTTTCATAGTAGGTACACTTGGTCTGGCATTTTGTTAGCTGTGAAATCATCCAGGGGAGGCAGATCTTCTGCCATTAGAAAGGATTCCTGGATCAATGTGTGTTTCTATGCTTTTTGTGTCTCTTATGTCTTCTCTAACACTCAGTCGGTCGAGGCAGATGACCGTTCACACTGAGCCTGGAGGTTTTCCTCCCTGTTAAAGGGGAGTTTTCCTCTCCACTGTCGCTTCATGCATGCTCAGTATGAGGGATTCCTGCAAAGCCATCGACAATGAAGACGACTCTCCCTGTGGCTCTACGCTCTTTCGGGAAGAGTGAATGCTGCTTGTCAAGGCTTCATATTTCCTTAGATAGGAAACTTTTTAACCAATCTGTATGATTTGATTGAATTTGGAAAGTGCATTGAGATGACATGTGTTGTGAATTGGCACTATATGAATAAAATCTAACTGAAAATCTAATTGAAAACCATGCCTCTTTTCCTTCCACTGAATAATTATAGCCCTATCCTTCTTTGTCTTGTTCTGTCATCTAAAATCCCAATAAAATACAGTGAAGTTTGTGGCTGTAATGTGACAAAATGTGAGAAAGTTTCAAACAAACTTTAACGGTGATACTCACTCCTTAATGAAGGTATGAAGCTGCTGTTTGATCGACCGCTGAGCCTGGTCGAACAAAATCTGCAAGCACACAGAGACAAGGACAACAAGCCCCATTAAAGCAGCAGCCAGATATCTGCCTTGTTATAGCAATTGATTAGCTTCACTCCGGAAATCTGTAGTGGCTAGACGCCACCACAAGATAGCGATAGATACCCTTTCAGCGTTAAAGACGCCACCGGCTGAGGAGGGGGAGGAAAGGAGTGACAGCACACACGCAGCTGCTGTGTCATCAGATTTTTAGCCTCACGTTTCCCTTCCTGTTAACCTTAGGATTTCCACTTTCTCCTCCTACTGCTCCGTCTGCCTTTCCCTTTCGTTTTACCTCCATTTTCTTGCCTCGTGAGCTAATCCCTTCTCCATCTGGGCCAAAATGTTTTTCCCTCCATGACTATTTCTTTCATTTGTAGTCAGAGCACCCAGCAGCCGATGGTGGACAAACAATATGGCCGTATTAGGAACATGGCTTTCACTGAAAATGCACCAAAATGTGATTGCATCACAATCACACACCATTCTGGCTGAGATTAAACCCTATATGCAAAACCATTATTTACCCTATAGACACATCACAGATTACAGGCTTAGTCCTTGCGTGTGCCTCCATCCCCATAATGACCCCGCAGCGCCCGATGACATCAGAGAATCAGGTCACGGCACATAAGTGGGATTCTGGAGGTGAGAGATCATACATTTCCAGATAGGGTTGTCTGAACGCCTTGTGGGCATATGAAAAGCCCATTTCCCTCCAAAATGAGCTTCTGCACATCCAGAGTTACTATATAGATTTATTGCTGTATAACATTCTCCTGCTAGGAAGCAAACAGGGAAACGTGGAGCAAAATGTTGAAGGACGGCGATCAGTGATCACTTAAATGTTTGTCGACACCAAATCTTTAAAAGGAACCAAGAAGAACTTACGACACAACCAGTGGCGGTTCTAGACCAAATTTACCAGGAGGGCCAAGGTGGGGCCAGTGTTTTTTCACAGGGGCACAGAACAAAAAAATAAAAAAACAACAATAAAATGGCAACATTTAACTGTGGAATAATATTAAGTGAGCCACTTGTGGCTCTGGAACTGCAGTTTTCAGACCCCTGATCTAGCAGTTGAATACTTTGCCCCCTGCTCAATACAGCTAAAGCTAAACGTGAAACATCTTAAGTTTTAAATTCTTTTTAAGTAGAGTAAAACTGTATAGGTAAAAAAATAATAATAATATTGATCAAATGACCAATCAGTTATGGTTTCTTTGCCATTGCAAATAATTATGAGAAGTGTATTTAATATCATGTCTTTAGTACAGGGGCCATAACAGGGGCCAGGAACATTTCTACAGGGGCATGGGCCCCTGTTGGCCCCTGTCTAGAACCGCCCCTGGGCACAACGCAAAGGGGACTCTACTGCCGCGTAACCTTAAGGAAACCACAGGTCGGTGATTGGAAAAGAAAGACTTCAATTTACTAGGGAGCATAAAGATTGGACTCTGGAAGAAGGTCATGTGGTCTGATGAGTCCCGATGTACCCCGACCCGAATTGATGGGCGTATCAGAGTGAGAAGACAGGCGTGTGTAGTGATGCACTAGTGTCTTACATACAAGCCTGCTGGGTTGGCGCCATTATGCTGGGTTGCTGTACTTGGTCAGATCTGGGCTCAACGTGTGAACAAGTGGTTCAAAGAGCATGAAAAACCATTCTCACGCGGACCGGCAACTGCAGAGTCCACATCTTTACCGCACTATAAAACTTTGGGATGAGCTTGAAGAACATTTGCACATTGGTCCAGCTCTCCATCAGTTTTTTTTGGGGATCTTGGCAAAACATTTTTGCAGCCATGGACATAAATATTTATAGACCCCATTGATAAACAGAGATAGAATAAAGATCAAGTGGTTTAAAGGCTTTTTTGTTATGTATACAGCAATGGCAAATCGATTTTACAGATTTAAACATTTATCATTTTTTTTAGGTTTTGGTAAACGATATCAACCCATCTCAAAGAAAACATCTACCTAAGAAAATGCACTAAGTGTTACAATAAATATTCATTTTCAAATCTTCGGTGTCTGCTATCGTGCAGTTAAACACCTGAAAATGCTAATTTCCCAACAAACAATTCCCTAAAATTTCAGCACCGGTGGCCAGTGTTAGGATTTCTGAACCTTTTGAAAAGCAGCACAAGGAACAGAAAGAGAGGAGCAGGGAAAAGCAGCCAACAGACAGACTTATTGTCTCTCCATGCTTCAGTCTCTTTCCGCCATGACACCATGAATAAAGATGAGGCGTTAGTGTGACTCCTTAGTGTTAGAGTGGAGGACTGGGACACCTTTACAGAAGAGCAATGAGAGAAAATCATGAACGGGAGGCAGAAAAACAAGGGCATGGATGAGGATGAACCAAAACCAAAAATCTGGATTTTCTGGAAGTGGTTCATAAGACAGCAGCCCAGTGCACACCTGAACAGCAGTATGCATAAAAGATGGTGGACCGTTAGTGAACTGTATTTATGAAAGAAAGAAAAACGTAGAGGACTTTATCATCTTGATGTAGCTGGTCAGCTCGACTGCAGTGCTTAGATAAGATCTAAAAGGTTAGGCTTAAAAAGCCAGAAAAGAGATATGAATAAATACTACAGGAAGGGAAACAGACAGATTACTGAGGAATAAGAAGGAATCAACAGTTTGTGTCGTGCTGGATGTTGTGCCTGTGATTTAACTGCTCTACTAGCACAGCTGGAAGGTATTTTCTTAGTGAAAATTGCTCTCGTGAAAAGCCCCTCGACGGGTTTAACCCGCATGCAACAAAGAGTTGTTTGGAGAGTGCTTGATTCCCTTGTGTGCCATGCAAAAAAACCCAAAAGGTTTTCAGTGGAAATTCCACTCAGAGCTGAAACCACAAAAGGAAACGACACATTAAAACACAAAGCGACTAGTCTGGAATGTCATTCAGATTTAGAGAAGCTGAAAAAGAGAAAGAAAAAAAAGTGTCACGAGAGGTTAAAGAACTAAAGTGAGGTTTGAAGAGGTTTTTAATGGTTTCTGCTCTGACTAGAGCCTTCAGTGCAGAGACTGTAACATGCAACAAGGCAGAGCTGGACGGCCTAATGCAGCTTCCCCTGTTTTTGAGTTATATGAATGTTTTGAAATATTCTTCGATTTCGCACTTTTTTCGACAAATGATCACTACTTTACTCAATTGTTAGAGCAAATTAAAGGCTCCTTTTCTGTGTTTGCTTTTAAAGCTCGGCCTGAGTCACAGTTCAGTGTTCCCGATTTAGCCGTCCAGGATGCCCTATTCAGACTGCATGCTTTAAACATCAGCTGGAGCAACGGTGGTTTCTGCAGGGTCTTTAAGAGAACGTCGGACTGTTTTGAGCACAAACTAAACTTCCACAGTGGGATTATTGGGGTCCATTATGACGGGGCAGCACGGCTGGCTTCTGGGTGCAGCGTGGAGGGGTCTGGAAGCATCAGTGGGAGCTCATCCATCAGGGCGTGGCACATCTGGACGCTTCCAATCAGAGCATCTGAAAGTTAGTTCCTTCAGGACCTCGTAGAAAGTTGCATGTTTCTCTTGTGCTGCGATGTTGGTTTGGCTGCCCAAGAGAAATTATCTAAAGGTTCATCCTAAGATTGTTTTTGTGTGTGTGTGTGTGTGTGTGTGTGTGTGTGTGTGTGTGTGTGTGTGTGCTTTGTGGGGATGAACAACTCTTCTAAGATTTCTGACTTGATGCACAGATTCACTTTCAATTAAACGTGATGTGGAAACCAAAATGGAAGAAATGGATCTTCTTAATAAATGAAGGTAACACCTGACAGTCATTCCACTGATGGTGAAAGTGGAATTTCATTAACGCTTCTGAATTTTTTTTGCAGCCAACGTATCTCCAATATTAGTCAATCTTCCATAATAAACAGTTTACTACAATATTTGTTCGCACCCGTTGGGTCTTTTTCAGTATCCGTCACGTCTATGGTGGATGTGTCCCTCACCCTGCTTCACACAATATTTTAACTAAGGACAATGCCATACCCTGCACAAATAAATACAAAGACACACAAAACACATATATGGAAGAAAACAGGCACAATCACAATTATATGCAAACAAGGAGGAAGCAGCAAAGAAATTTCTCTAGATATGTCAATTTCTATGTTGAGCGTTGGACCAAAATGCGCACAACAGGCGGGTAGACGCTTGATGCCGACACTTAAGGTGACGCCGAAGGTGACCAAACAGGAGAAGTGACAGGCAGCATAGATAGAGGGGAGCCACAGAGAGGAAAGCAGGAGGGCAGGGGAAAGTAATCAGCTAATGATGAGCGACAGGAGGGCGATGAGCTGAGGGAGGAAGAGACAGGCAGACAAGGATTCAAGGAACCAATATGAGGACAAGGTGAGACACTAAGAAAAAATAACCGAAGACATGATCCACAAATAACAAAAACTAAACACAAACACCTGAGGATCATGACAAGATATGCCTTTTGCTGCACTAGACCCATTTAGCTCTTAGTGCTTTGCCATTTTATTATTGTCAGCAGTTGAATTGATATTGCTCCCGTTTTAATTTCTGTCTCGCGTGTTTCAGGTGTTATTGCCTCCCTGGTACCCCTGACCCCTTTATCTTCATTATCAGCCTCTTTATACAGGAAATATTTCTTCTTAACTTTGCTGCCTAAAATAGATAATATGCTGTTAACTTAAAAAAGCCACTGTGTAATAAAGGACCAGTCTTTTTCCTGCTTTCGTCGAGGAAAGGGGCCTCTGATACTACAAGGCAACATGACCCACCGCACTTTTTACCAGGTGCCAGGGCACACTAAATAAAATGAAGTATGATATATGACTTTTCCTTTACATGCCTAAAAGAAAAAACGGGTTCAGCACACCATTCGACAGTACCTGCTGAGATCCCAACGTGATGCTCTGAAAAGGTTCTTTTTTTTTTTAAATGTCACAATATAAAGGTCTGATTCATCTCCGCAGATTCAAAATTACACTTAGTCATAAAGCCGAGCCGCTCTGGAGTCATGTAGGTGAAACTGTGATTTCTGTTAAACATGTACACAAGCGATCCACACAGGTTCAACAAAATCTGAAGAAGTGGGAGTTTGCTTGTGCGTTGAGCTTCAAAGGGGAGCAGGATTTGTGAAAGATGTCAGGAAGATTCGGGCATGTGCTAGCGCCTCTCGCCCGCCTCTCGCCTGTGGCAACAGCCGTGTGGGGTTCCTGTGAGTGCGTGTGCGTAAAACCGCCTTACCGTTTGATAGTTGACGATCTCCTGGAGGCTTTCTCCACACTTTTCCAGGCATTCCTGCAATATCACCGACACACAAACATGATTATACTTCCGTTTCCATGACCTGCACAGTTTTCACAACAGATATCGGATCTGCTTTTGTAGCAAGTTTATTTTTAAGACTAAGTCCTTCTAGGATTCTTTTTTTTTTTTTTTTAATCAGTCTATCCTTATGCAGTCTGAATGTTTCACAAAAAAAAAATGCATAAAGCTGGTTCTGTATAAACATTTCCCATCTATATGGGGGTCACACATTTCATCACCACGACAGCTGGACAAGTCCATGCCTGCAAGAAAAACTGTTTGTACAACTTTACGACTATTTTTAATGATGGGAATCTCTGGAATGCATTTCCAAAGATAGATGGCTGCTCATCTGTTGGGAGAGAGTCAAAACTCAAACCATTTCTCGGCTCAGACTCACCGATATCGTCTCCTCCTTCTTGCACTGGTGGGACAGATCCCGAATGCCATTCACAAAGAGCTTATTGGCGCTGACGTAGGTCCTGCCGGCCTCGATCATGCCGCTGCACAACTTCACCAGCTAACGCGGCAAAAGGAAAAAAAAAAAAAAACAAAAAAAAAAAAAAAAGAGAAAGCATAAGTGCCGTCGGTTTAAAGAGTCACATGTTGGACACGATGTGCTGCGGGGGTATAAATGGGCACAGCGGTGATGAAAATCAAACAAGGCAGGCTTGAAAGAATCACTCGTCACATGAAAGGATGCTCACATGAACGAATAATTATCAGTTTTGCTTCTGAGGCTACGGAGGGTGGTTAAATTAGAATGACATTATTAGGATAATGGCAAAAGTTAAACAGATCAAAAAGATTAAATGATCAGAGGGAGAAAAAAAAAAACTGCATGGCACAACGTCCACATTTACATCATGAGGCACAAATCTCAAAATAATATTGAAGGTCCAGTGAATACATATCTCTATGTATTTATCTGTCAAAATGTGTAGTTTATGTCATATTTAGTTAACGTTAAAGAAAGTGGGCCTTCTAGGGGAGGCTGCTCCATTAAATTTCTGTCCACAGAATTTTTAAAAAGTTTAGCTTAAGGGTCAAAGGAAGCCGAGGTGGCATGAAGTATGGTCTTCATTTTTACTGTAATGTCAGGATTGTAAATTGTTTGGGAATTTGTCTTACCTTACTGCAAGGCTTTCGTAGTGTCTTTTTACTGTCGTAAAACTCTGCACCTTTTGGCTAAAAAGCATTCCAAATTTGCCACAATTATATGTGACAGATCAACACAAACTAATGTGTAACTGTCAATTACAAGGAAAGTGATTTATTATTATTATTATTATTATTATTATTATTATTATTATTATTATTATTACACAAATAAAAATCAGAAACATTTTGTGGATGAATTTATTTAGTCCCGATGAGAAAATGCATCACAGAACTACATTTTGCTGCAGTTACAGCTGCATGTGAAAAAGTGAAATGTTTGGCCGCTCACCTCTGCAAAATGGTTCCATCCCAGATTGGTGGGAAAGCATCTGAACTACATTTATGTCTCTACAGATTCTCAGTATGATGTGTCTAGACTTTGACTGGACCATCTGACCCCATGAACGAGCTTTGAGCTGAGCCATTCCTCTGTAGCTCTGGCTGCGTTTTGGGCTGTTGGAAGGTGAACCTCACACCGGCCTCTGACCTTTTTGCAGCCTGTAAATGTTTTTCTTAGAGGATATTCCTGCATTTAAGTCTATCACCAGATTTCATCCCTATCAATGCCAAAACAAATTAGTCAACACCTACAAAGTTGAGTTGTAGTAACCCTGAATCATGAGTCAAACCTTATTTTAACACAGGCCTCTTAGTTTTCTGATTACTGGTGTCTTTGCCCAGCCAGTCAGTTAATTTAGATGGACGGTCATGTCTTTGTAGATCTGGACCCGACTTATCCTTCTTTCATTTTCTGATGATGGATTGAACAGTGCTCTGTGAGACGTTTAAAGCTCGTTTTATAACCTAACTTGTGTCCCTGACTTTATCACCGACATCTCCACTGTTTTCCTAGAACTTAATGATGCTGTTTGTTCTCTAATGTTCGCCAACAAACCTTCACAGAGCACCTGTTTCCATCCTGAGATCCAGCTAAAGGTGCAGTATCTTCTAGTTATTTGACTTCAAAAGGCAAGTGATTATATTTAGGCAAATCCGATTAACGGTTAGATGAAAAAAAATGCAAGCTGCACTCTTCTGATTTTATTTGTGAATAAAAACTAAAAACTAGAATCATCACCCTTTCCTTCCACTTCACAATTATGCACTCTGTGCTGGTCTGTCATCTAAAATCCTGATAACATTTTTTTTCTTACTTCTTCAGTGTTTGTCACATTACCAAAATCCTCAAAGGGTATGAATACTTTTGCCGGTCACTGTCTGTGTTTCACAACATATGGACAAGTCAACATTAAAACAGACGGATTATTTTTTTTTTTTTTTTTAAAATTTTTTTTAGAAACCGCAGTGATGTAAGACTGGTTTTGAGTGCGGGTGGCGCCACAACACGCGGTCCTAAATGCTACCAATGCAGCAAAGCAAGAAGCACAGACAGCAAGCCTGCAGGAGGAACAACAAGCGGGGGATATGCCTTGCTCTTTCTTTCTCTTGTGTTGTTACACATTGATCCAATTTCTATTAGTGTTTTAAAGAAGCAAAGCATTTTGTGTCGTAGAAGCAGTTAGTATTTGTCTGAGATGACACATTGGAAACACAGGTGAGCAATAACAAAACAATTTAATGATGATGTTTCTATATCAGAGCTGACATGTAATTGACACTGGTAATGATGGCGCTAAGGAGAAGATGCTCTGAATGGTTGGTTGCCTCAGCTTCAGTGACACTACATTAGGAGGAAGCACTGAGGCATAAAGACTTAGGTCACTTTGAAGTTGTTCAAAGTGACCTAAGTCTGAATGTTCATGTTGCGCTTCATCCGACCTTTGAGCCATGACTGATTTAAAGCTTTCTGCCGGAGGAGGTGGGGAGCAGGAGAATCAAGTGTAAACATCAGATGAAACAAGCATGGCAGATTCTGTGACTGTATGCTCATAAGGTTGTTCAGATTGTCAGGTTTTAGCTGCGTTTCTTTATTCACACGCCGTGCAGAGCAACGCTGATAAATGTGCCTCAAGCTAATCAACAGGCTGCTTACTTTTTATTACATGTAGATTTCCTTCAGAAGAAAAGTCTCGCCGCAATAGCGAACTGATATATGCATACAGGCATGTGAGGCATAAAAAGATAACACCTGGGAGTGTGAACATAGCGAAGACCGGAGAGGAGTGAGCACTGCGATATTTAAAAAAAAAAATGCAGTTGCATCTTTTCTTAATATCTTGCAGCTCTGGTAGATTCCAGGAATTATGGTCAGCGATTGCAAAAGGCCAATCAGAGGTTTTCAATCTCTAAACTTTAGCCAACAATCAGAGGGGTTCAGGGGTGCTTATGGTTGTTGGATAGATATCTAGCAGCTTCCTGAACATGGAAAATTATGAACATACTCTGTTTTATCTTTTGGTACCGTGGCAGAAAACTGATTTTTAGCTGATGGAACTAGGATAAAATGAATTGCATTGTTCACGATGAACACGACACAAGAAGACACGTTTCTAGAGTCTGGGTTGTTGGGTAAACCTCAAACAAAGCAGACTTTATCACTTTTCTTTACCCTGCTTCCTACTAGGGCTGGAGAATTAATCGCATTTGCACTGTCATCGCAATTTAAACATTTTTTATTTCCAAATCGCTTAGGTCTGCAATTTTTGGCTATGTAACAATTAATGAATGAGACACGTCCTTTAGGTGTCGGTAATATGTGGGTTTGCCTCCACCTGAAAGGGAAAAGAGCTGCAGCAGTGAGATAATCTATTTGTATTACTTGTTTTAGAGTTTATATAATCATACTTTATTTCCAGAAACTTTCAGAAATCTCACCACAGAATTAAGTACTGGTCAAATACAAAGACTTCTTTGTTGCACTTTGATCTATATGTTCAATAGAGATTGATGTCCAACTCAATTAAAAGCTATTTTCTTAAAAGCCATTCCCTTAAATAATAATATTCTGAATAATAAAAACAGTTACATTTCTTGTTTTAAATAGTCCTTGTTTACAAACATCTTTATCTACAGGCCATATTTGTTGCTTGTGCTTAATGCAGAGAAAAGTCTAAATTAAATCGCAATTATGGTCGAAAAATATCGCAATTTTGATTTTTGGCAAATCGTACAGCCCTTCTTCCTACGCTCCAATTTACCATTGGTCTCTAATGTAACAATAAAAATCTAACATTGATTTATAGTAAACCCATCTTGGATGAGGATTAAAAGAAAATGTGATGCAAAACACTGTCCACGTTCTTTTTGAACAGACCAAAGCAACGGGCGCATGTGGTTCTGGTGATGCCAGAACCATGAAGGAACTACCGCAATGAAATGTAATGAAAGCAGCTAAAGGACACCGAGTCTGCATTTGACAGCGACATTCGTACAGAAGTAACACCAAGTTACAAAGCAGGCCTTGCAATTCTGATCCCTAGAACGACTCATTGCAAATTAAAAGAGGGAGGCGAGATGGTAGGTTCCCTCTTAAACACCACATAAGGGGGCAACTGCTACACTTCCCCACTTTAGAGGTTATATGATAAGCCAGAGTAGTACACTGTCATTAGGAGCACACTGAAGAGCAGTACAGAAAACACCATCAGAACATCTGCGTGTGTGTTGGTGTATGGGGAGCATGCAGGGAACCTTTAATTATCTCATTTAGTGCAGAAGTTCCCAAGGTTGTCGCTATGCAAAGTGTGGTTTTCTGGGAGGCTGGCACCGCAGACAGACTAACGTGAATGAATGCTGCTAAAATGAGTCGCTGGAATTAAAGTGTGTGCTTTTGCCATGTAAAGATGCACCCTCGTGTACAAAGGGATCTACCCAAAGTGTACACTTAAATTCACACGTGCTGAGCTGATGCTTTTCGTCAACCGACAGAAAACGCGAGGGAGGCCTGCGGTGTATGTTAAACACACGCACAGATATGTGGATCAGATCTAATTGGGCGGCGTACTGAGCCTCCGGCGTGGGAGAGCAAGGTCATTAGACACATAGTAAATGCGTGTGGATGACCAAAGCAGCGCAAGCGACGCAAAAACCCCTGCTGAGGAATGAGCTGATGAATCTGCAGCGGAAAGATTTTGCCTTGCTTTAAATAATCTGTGGCGGCTGCAGCGTTCTTGTTTGTTCATGACGAAGAGAGCTACTCATCATCGTCCACTGCAAATGACCTCGATTTCACCACTTTTGTTTTGCCAAAAAAAAAATCTTCAGCACTTTTTAAGACACCTGAGGTTTTATAAATCTTTTGTAATGTTGTCCATCAGAATCCATCAGTGGCGTCAGAGGCGACAGATTCAGCGCCGGCTAAGTGGGCTGGGCTGAGCAGAGCAAATCACCCTGATGGAAACCTCTCAAATCTCTTCCCTCTGACCTTTTTTCATCTTCCTGAGGAGCTCAGACAAGGTTAGAGTTCAGCATGCGGTCCTGACCTGTTGGCTGCAGGAATAATCCATCCAAGGGCTTCTATTTTTGTGCATGTAGGGCACTTCATTTAAAATGTCACATTATACACCTAAACTCCAGTCTCCATCCAATATCAATTTAGGCAGACTAAGCAAAGGACTTTAAAGGATGTTGACTCTGTCTGCTTTTCGCATGTTCTTTTCGCCTAAACGTTTGTCACAACAGCTCATTTATATTACAGTTCGCTCATTTTCCCTTTTCATATTTCAGATCCGTCAATGAGTTCCTGATGAGCCCATGTTTGTGGCCTATATCTGCAGTCATCCTTGGTAGCATGGCCTCAGTAGATCGTCTCCCCCTGAAATATTTGTGACGTATGTGATGGCGGTTGTACTGAAACAGTAATTTCCCTCTGGGATTATTAAAGTATTTCTGATTCTGATTCATAGACAATTCCTGATAAACTTGTGGTTTCTAGGGAACTGCATTTTAAAACTACCTCATTTTATACTCCGCAAACACTAACGATCAAAGAAAAGCTGCTGCTGCATTGCTTTTGGGAACCATCCTTTGTTTTAGTTATAGGTCGCAATTTATTCTACGGAACATAAAGCTTCCTCTGTGGTGTTTGCTCTTGGTGTTTGCTCTGTAAAGCCAGGTTCTGCATGCGTGTCTTCACTCGTGGGATATGAAAGACAGACCCAACCTCACATGGAAACACAAGGTTTTTGGTTCAAACGGTTCCTACCTTGTCCAGCTTTGCCTCGATTTCCACCACGTCTGACTCCACATCATCGATCCCAGCCCTGCAGGGGGGGGGAAGACACAAAGACACTCAGTTAATCAGATCAGCTTTTTTCTTCTACTCTAACGCCACTTCGGAGAAAAGGAATCCCATGATAACCTGAACGAGACGGACAGAAGAATCAATGGATTGTTCGGGACAGATTCTTGGATAAGCAGCAACACGTGGTATCCCACAAAATGTGCTCATCTGAAAAGTGTGGGACGCCTTCGTATTCGCCCCCCCGTTTCGGTGATACCCGTAAACAAAATCTGGGACCCGTCTGTGAACGGTTCTGTTCGAGTTTTGCCTTGCATTCTAACCCATGAATCTGCTTTGTTCAAAGCCGTTCAGTCATAACTTCGGCCGTATATGTGGAGCTATCTCCTGCTGGTAGATACTCATCCACCCTACAGTCTTTTGTAGCCTCCAACACCTTTTCTTACACCGTATCACTGCATCAGGCTCCATCAATCATCCCATTAACTCTGACCAGCTTCCCTGTACCTACATGAAGAAAAAACATCCCCACAGCATCATGCTACCTCCACCATGTTTCCCGGTACATGTTGTGTACAAAGTTGTTCCATCACACATAGCTTTCAGGATAAAGGCAAAAAAGGTTAATTTTAGTTTTGTTTGACTAGAGTTCCTTCTTCTACATGTTTGCTGCGTCACCTACACTGCTTGCGACTAGCTGTAAATGGGATTTCTTATAGCTCTTTCCTTCTAGCAATACTGTTAGTTGTCCTCCCAACTGAGCTGTGGTTCTCCGCAGCTCCTCCACAGTTACCTCAGTCCTGTTCTCTGCTTCTCTGATTAATGTTCTCCAGTAACCCTACGAGGCATTGCTCACAGAGCAATCATATTCATATTCAGATTGCATTAATCCCAGGTGGATGCCGTTTACCAACAGTGACGTCTGAAGGCAACTCGTCACGATAAAAAATTTTTTTCAGGTGCATCAAATAGGGCAGAATATAGAAATAGGGCACATTTTACGTTTTGAAAAATGTGAAAAACATTGTATAAATATTTCTTCCAATACAATACTTTGTGTTGATCTGTTACATAAAATCAAAAATAAGGTACCTAGACGTTTGAGTCAGAAAAACTGGAAACAAGTACAATGATTTGAAAAGGATGCAAGGCACTGTTTATAGTGTTATTGAAAAGTCTTTAAACCTTGTGTCTGTGGAAATGGAAAACAAATACGGGGCTGAACTGTCAGGAAATACAGTATGCCACAGAAAACGCAGTGTAATGCTGTGCAGTCAGAGCCGCCGACACGTCGTTGCATTTCCAACATCTGTGATCTGGCCTCCTGCACCATTAAGCTGCAATCAGCCTCCAAACATTACAGTCTCTCAGGTTTGAGCATTAATCCTCGTGGTTAGGTCGACAGCAGCATCGCTCTGGGAGATTAGTGGCCAGAGTAAAGCAGTAAAAAAAAAGAAAATCAATGAATGACATCATGCAGAGACAAGGACCTGCTCTGATAAAGCTAATAAAACAACCGACAACGACACAGGGTTCGTCGTCTCTTTCAATAAACGGCAACAACAATTACTGTAAGTTTCCCTTTAACCTGCTGTTACTTTTCATTTCTGCATTTATTCAGTCTGAGGGCAGCGAGACACGAAGGCCCTCAGCAGGAGTGTGTCAGGTGGTTTTGGAGGGCGATCCGCCTTAACCATCCCTCCCCTCGGGGTCCTCTTCCATTAGCGCAGAAGTAGCCAATCCCACACACATTCATCCATGACCACACACACGCAGGGTCAGCTGTTATGGCAACCTCTTTGTATGTGGGTCACAGAGGCTGCTCATAGGGTCGTCATTCTACATCTAATTGTCATTCTTATCTATCTGACATGACTAGGCATCCTCAAAAAAGGCAAAAAAAAAAAAAGTGTAAAAGTAGTTCTGTGGAAATCCCACAGAACTCCTATTTATCGCTAATTGGATAAATCTAAACACATGTCAGCGTTTCCATTCTTTAACCTCGGGTGTTTCTGCCAAAAAAATAAATAAAAGATCAGCATCACACCACCAAATCTGTTGTAACTTGCCAACCATATACCTTGGGGAGACAGTGATCTCATTTCCAACACTAACCCCACCCTGATCCCAACCTGTTTACAGCTGATCCCACGTCATTGTGTAAATGCAGTCCACAGATGAAGGAGGATATGAGCGACAGCACCTGCCAAGCTAGTTTACTTCCCAAAGGTCGTAACTCTTCTGTCGCCCTTCTTACCCAGCGGCAGGGTGAAAGGTGACGTGGGAGGGGCTAACGGAAATCTGTTCTCACCTGCTCCACAGAACAACATTCCCCGAATGCCTCTAAGCTCTCAGGGTTCATAACAATGCTCGGAAATGTTCTTTTCTAGCTTTTTTTTTTATTACTTATTGACCTCCTTTCCCCTTATCTTGTGAAGAAAATTTATTAATTATACAGAGATTTGTTTTCATTTTCACTAGCTACAATAGGATAAAGAATAATGACTAAACATTGCTCCACCAGTAGGGCCACTAAGGATGGGGTGGGGGAGTGCAGAGACCACCCCTAAAGGTTGCATGTCTCTCCTGCGTTGCACCGTAACATTGTTTCCACATATTCATGTTTACAGCGGGCCATCTTTGAATATCGAAGGCAAGGCAAATTTATTTATATAGCACAATTCAGTACAGAGACAATGCAAAGTGCTTTACATGATTAAAATATAGGAATAAAAGCAAGTAGGGTTAGAATGTAGAAACAAAAAAGAACATTAAAAACAGTAAAACAGTTTAACTGGAACATTCAAAGGCAATCCTAAACAAATGTGTTTTTATTCTCAATTTAAAGGAACTCAGGCTTTCCGCACTTTTACAGTTTTCTGGAAGTTTGTTTCAGATAAGTGGAGCATAGGAACTAAATGCTCCACTAAGCCCTTTGCAGACACTCCCACCCTGCCTAAACATGACGACAGCGTAACAAAGTCCCCTGAAGTTCCTTTGGTTTTGTTTACAGATGATCCAATCAGAGATCTTGGGTCTGATTTCATATTTCCTAAAAGCTGTGATTGTAGCCGATTCCAATTTCCAGTCTACAGATAACAGGCGGTATTGATGCATTCCAGGTAAGTATTGCCAGTCTGTATATGTCTAAATAAAAATCAACTACAACGAATCACAGCGTACCTTCACGTTACTCTTGTACAGGAGACTTATTTTGCTCACCTCAACAGAAAATAGTGAATGAAGCATTATTAGAGAGTTAATATTTTAAACTGTTTCCAGCCTCTGGTTGCATTTAGGTCAGCATTGATAACTGTATACAATGGTCTCTATGTGTAATTCCTATAAATTAAGTAGACCTTTAACTTAAAGCTGAGATTTCCTAAGAAGCCTACAACCAGGATGCGTCATGACAGAGATACTGAAGATAAAGCAGCAAACTTTGCAGCAACAGGTTCTGCCTGTCATCCGATGACCTCTCCTTCCCTTTTAAACCCAAGTAGCTCCATGAATGAAGAGTCGACATGCCTGCATTGAAAACTGTTTACCTTCCATAAGCCTCCAACAGCTTTTGTACTCTAACCGTACGAGGTTTTTAAAAACATTTCGCTGACGCTGAATAGCCACCTGTCAAGCGTAACATCGGCCATTTCCCATCAACAGCCCATTGTTCACCAAATCTCTAGTTGTGGTGCGCCGCCCTAAGATCAGGATCAACCTACGGACGAATGCGGCCAAACCCATTTTGAAGCCCGTCTGGATTCGACCCTGGACTCGACCGAGCCGGGATCTGATCCCGATCTCTGTGCCAGTTCCAGCAGCATCGTCTTTGCTGTTAAGTCGCTCAGAACCAAAACGCCAGCCCATCAAACGGCTGTTCAGTCTAGGGTATAAGCTCATTACAAGCCTGCGGTGTCTCGAGAGGCACCGACTGCCAATAAACACTGACTCAGATTTGATGACGAGAACTGCAGGCAACACTTGATGCGGCTGCAGCCAAAACACTATTGATTGAGCTTTTAGGTTCAGCTCAGCATGACTGCGCTTGCTTGTGCTTTTTGCAGGTTGGATACAAATTTTAGTTCCTTCTTGAACGCTTTGATGCAAGAACAACGTGACCGCTGCAAAACGGCAGCATATGTGCGATGCCTGTCCGCATTTGGCTTTTTTAAATATATGCAACGCATTGTTATTTTATTTTCCCCCACTAAGTGAGTGCGATTAAAGCAAAATAGAGTAAAACTCAATCTTAAAGAGGATTATGGGTCACAATAACATGCTTCCTGTGAAAAAGTGGGTTTAGAGTTCCTCAAGCAGCTCTGTGGATGATGAGGATGAGGATGAGGATGACGCTGGCCACTCAGAGAGGGGGGATGGGCTCAAACGCACCACCACCGTCAGCATACTGTATGCGGGTTGAGGTCTGACATCACTAATGTGGAGGTGGGAGAGAAGCCACACGTGCGCCGGCTACACGTGTCGTCGTCCCCCCCGCCTTCAGCACACACGACCACTGTCTACGGCTCTGCGTTGAGCTCAGCGCTCTCCTCCACTCCGACGGTAAACCATAGCGTGAAGCTTGTGGGGCTTCAGTCTCACGTCTCTTCACACACAAACACACCCGAGCACGGAGCAAATCTGAGCCTCCAGTGTCTTCGACGCTGAATGTGTCAGACGTCGACATCTGCGTTACTTCAAGGCCTGGAAAAGCACAGCGGCGTTAAAAGAAAATAAAAACGGTAAGTTACGAGTTGCTAAACAAAACAAAGAAGCTTAAATACTTTACTGGATCAGTAAATTACGGTTGGCTGGGGTTAAGTAGTAAGAGTGCCTTACAGATTATGCTTCATAAGGAAAAAAAAAAAAGAAAACAATAAAAGGTCAGCCTGATATACACAACTCTGTATGTACAAAAATATACGTATATCCTTCTCAATTTGATTGATTCCTCTGCAATCAACCCTTGCTTGTGATTGAAGTCCACGTCTTGCCATTACCCTAATATTTAGCTCGGATTCTCCAGATTCAAGTCCGGGCCCTGGCTTCTCCCTAGTGCTTCTTCCAGTAAAAGAAAACATTATTCTACAAAGAAAAGATGACTTGAAACCTCAATCCACCAGCGCTTAGAATAATCTCGGTCCTGTCTGGATACAGGAGCTGTAAGAAGCCTTTCTATGACTCATCAATATTTATCTATGTTCAGATCAGGAGTGACTACACGCTGTGTGCCTTAAATATTAAGAAGCCCATGTGACACAGGTCTGTGGTTCAGCAATATTTCAAAACAAAGAAAACAATTATGAACTGATGTTTGAAAACGTCATACATTAGAGATTTGTATAGTTAGTGTTAGAATCAAGCTTGCGCAATGTATGGAAAACATGCAGTGGAGATGGTTTTGTTGAATATTGTGGCGATTATAACAGTTAAAAGTCCACATTGTCCTCCTCCTCCTCTTTCTCATCTCTTATTAGAAGGCTTCAAGCACCTCCATCTTTATCAGCCTTAAGCATTTACTGCAAAGAGACTCCATCTGGGAGGCTGAATACATCAGTAGCATGCAAAATGAGAATTTGGGGGGAAAAAAAGAGACCCCAAACACTCAACAAATAGTAATAGTAATTTGCAATAATGATGTTGGGCACAGTGATACTTGTCAGTACCTTTGAGAATCTTTTTTTCCTCAAATGACGACTTCACAGTCATACACAGACGTGTACATTTTAAAAAAATAAAATAAAATGGTCGCAAGACACACATGTAAATGCACATTGCAGAAATATCCGAGCCTTGCAGATGCTATTGAATTCAGTCCAGGATGTTGCTGTGCTGGCTCTCTACTGAATACCAAGAATAGATAAGTTTCAAAAAATACCCTCAAGCTGCTGGTTCATCTTGAGCAACAAATAAAAAAAAAACAACAACAAAGGACCACTGTCTCATTCTTCCAAACATGCCAGGTTAATTTTGCTCGGCAGCATTTTCTGATGACAGACTAATTGCTCCGCCATCATTGGCAACATCGTGCTGCAAGTACCGCAGCAGCCGTGGACGTACAGCTACATGTGTAAGCTGTCTCACATGTTGACATGTATATTTTCTCAATCTTCGCTTCATTAGTCCTGTTGGCTCCATGCCGGCATCGCTAGGCAACCCAGCAATGGTCTGAGGCTCACTCCTTGTCCTGTTGTGAATGTACTGTTGTTGTTGTTTTTCCCTAGCCTCATATCCGATTAATAAAATGACTGATCGCGTGACATCTAGAACTTTCATTTTTTTAATTAGTTAATAATTTAAGCAGCAATGCAAAATTAATCAATGTGAGTGTTTTTATTTCACACACAGAGGCTAATTTTCATCTGCTGTCCCTGGCTGGTTCATGCAATAAAAACATAAATCGCACAATGGTTAAACAACAATAATTAAAAATATCAAAATAAGAGGTTAAAAACAAAACATATCAACGTGCAGGATGGATTCTCCTGGATGGAGTCCCTTTATTTCCCAAATTGACAATGATGAATGAGATTGATTGCATCCCGAAATATCATCAGTGCACGGATCATTCTGCTTCCTGAGCAGACATGCAGAGCTTTCAGCTGAACCTCCTCATTAAAAATAAAATATGTGCTTTTGCCATCCAGATTGTACACACACACACCCACTGACAGACGTATGCGTACGTCAAAATCTCCTCTCCTCATATTCCAAGCGGTGGGCTCCATGGCAACCATTCATTGACCCCAATCTCCATGGCAACAGGCATCGCCATTACTCACGCCTTTTTTCCTGACTAATTTCCTCTTTGTCTGATCTGACCGGAGCCGTGCATCTCCCACAAACTACTTTTAGGTTTCCTCGTTTTTTTCCCCCCAAAATGAACGCTGGCTTCTGATTTGACGCGGAGGGAAAAGGAAAATGCATCTTTGCCGCCGACAAAGCCAGCGTGTGGCAAAGATGAACTGCTGGCTTCACAGCAGCGCGCGGTGCCCGCTGCCACGAGGAGAGTGCCCTTGAGTTGCATACAGATTCCTTAAAAGCTACAAACACAGCGTGGTCAGTCACACTCTCTGGAAACACATCGCGGAGACATGAGTCAGTTTCTTCTTTTCAAAACACTTCCTTTGCATTTTTTTTTTAATTTTCCTGTTAGGTTTGGGTTAAGAAAAGAAGAGATTATAAATGTAATCTACTGTGTTTGCAGAGAACATAAATGGTAAGCACGTTTCTTTTTGTCTGTTACCGGTGAGAGCGGACACAAGTGGTGTTTGGGTGGGGACAGTAACCACACCCCATCACTCATCTCTTTGTTCTTTTAACTGAAATGCTTTCCAGCCATTTCCTATGCTGAAAATATTTCTAACTACAGCTATTAAACACAATTTCACCTGTCTTTCCACTAAAATGTTGAAGTGTTATTTAAACGATGGTCATTATTCCTCTGATGCTACATTCTCCTCCCCTAAAACGCTGTCCCCACTTCCCCTCTTTGTTTTCACTAATGCACGCCTCCTTCTGCCCATTTCACAATCAGTCTGCCTCCTGTCTGACTGTCTGTCTAGAAAACCTGTTTATTAAATGATGCTGCAGCTAATAAAGAAAAACATGGAGTCTCAATAAGAGGACTAAACTGAATGCAAAATGCAAAGCGAAAAGCTTGAGTTTGTTCATCATTCAACAGGATTCAGACATCAGCGCTCCAGAATGCTCACACAAGTGTTCAAACTCAATTAAGAGCCTGAAGTAAATGATCCTCATAAAACACACACACACATCACATCACACACACACTGACTTTAACACAAATAACAAGCCAAGTCAAACACTAGTATTCTATGTGCAGCAGACAAAGACGCCTTCACCGCCTCCCCTGAACCAGCCCCGCCACCCCTCCCTACACACAACAAACATCACACTCATACCCAGAAAAAGAAAAAAAAAAATAAGCATCTGACCGCACCAACGGTTCGTCGACGAGACAAAGAGACCAAACATGATGCTGGAAATAAGGACAACAAACACGGAAACCAACACCTACGAAAAACATCAGCAAAGACCACGGGCGATTTCAGGACATCAATAAAATAAAGTTTTTACTTACTGGTTTATGTCTTATCGAAATAACATGCAATATTTTATTTAGTTAGCAGTAAAACAGGAAGGGACATTTACCCCTCAAAAAATAAATAAATAAAATAAAATTCCAGAGCCTTCCATGCCTTCATGAACCTGTTCTCCTCATAAAACAACAAACATCAATGTGTTTGAATTAGGGATTATTTGCGATAGACCAGCAACTATGAAGTGGAAGAAACATAACAGTTCATGTTAAGAAATAAAAATCTGAAAAGTGTGGCGTGCATTTGTATTTAGCCCCCTGATTCAATGCTTTGTAGAGCCTGCCGGAAAGTGGACCAGTCTCAAGTCTTTTGCAGCATTTGACAGATTTCTTTTTCAAGACTGTATTTACAGTAAAGCCTAAAATTATTCATACTCCTGGCACATTTACATTTGAAATTATTTTCAATCAACCAAGAAGTTTCTTTCCTGCTGGAGATGAGACAGAAACAAAAAGGTTATACCCCTGATCAATGTAAACATCATTAATGGTATTACAGCATCCAAACCCTTCTTTTAATGCTGATCAGTTCTCTGAATGTTTCTAATTGCGTTTTGATTACTTATTTTTGTTGATGAGTTTTTGAGGTCGGAAGGCCTTCTTACCATGACCCTAATCTTTAGTTTCCTCCTCAGATTCTTTCACAGATTCAAGCCAGGACTCTGGTCGAGCCACTCGAAAATGTTAACATTACTTCCAGTAAGAAGATAGATGTTTGTCAAATGAAAAGATTATTTTAAACCTAAATCTGTCAGGGGTATAAATAATTCGGGGCTTAAAAGTAGCACCATTAATTTCCTGTGAACTCTGACAGGCTACAGCTGTTGAAGAAAACCAGTCCTTCAGCCTGATGCTGCGATCAGCATGTTTCATGACAGGGCGAGTTTGACTTTGGACTCATCTGACCAGAGCAACTTATTTTGATGGCTTGTGGCAGGCTCTAAATTAGTTTTCTATGGCGTTCTTCCTACGATGGAACAACTCTTCCATTGAGCATACTTGGGGAGTGCATAAGTAATATTCATTTTAATCTTCTGATGATAGACTGAACATGCGATTGGTTGAACTGGATTTTATTGAAGGATATGAAAACAAATGTACGCGACGCAGCTAAGATGTTTTTTTTTATCTTTTCATTCCAATTGACAATTATTCAATACTTTGTTTTGATCCATCACATAAATTCCCACTAATACATATTAAAAGGTTGTGACGTCAGAAAATTTGGAAAAGGTTCAAGGGGAACAAGGAATTTCAAATTCAAATATACACTGTATGTTAACCTCAAACTTTCCTGTCTCCACTTCTCTCACTGTAGCTGTTGTGTAATTGACCCAAAATGAAGGTAAACTGACACTGAGAGAGAAGACATGGCATCCGCTTTCCACCAGCTGTCAGACCACCTACCAGTTCTCTTCACTAAAATAAAACATTCTCCCAAATATGATGCATCTTTGTTAGCATTCCTCATTAGAAGCCATTCTATAAATCACTCATTGTATAAACCACACATCTCTAAATATTTCTGGTAATAAACTATAGCCTTGGATGAGGAAAAGTCCTTATGTCATTCCAGAGTGCATTCCAGCTGCAGGCCAACGGGAAGTGAGCTGGAAAACCTTCCCTGCATAGAGTGTGAAAAGGACAAAAATCATTTTCCTCTAATGTATTGTAACCACAACTCAGGCCAGATGGAACGACTCCTTTTTTTTTTTCATGGAAAATGCAACAATTCCTCTACTTTCCAAAAGGAGCGAGGAGGGGGCCCGACAACAGGGTTTCTACAGGAAGTCGCTCTGCTGACTTTAAAAAAATAAAATAAAAAATGCAACCTAGGTTACGTCATCATCAAGTGAAATTCCTTGCTTTGTCAGCAGAAACTTTTGAACTGAAACAGGATTCAGAAAAAACAAAAAAAAGAAAAGGGAATTGCTTAAAACTGCAGTTTCATGATAAGCAGACGCCGATGGACTCAAACTTGTTCCAACTTTTTTCCTCCCCTCTGTCTCATGCCCGAGCGATGACAAATTTCTGCACGTTTGCAGAACTTTTCAGCAGTAAAATATTGTATATACACACACGTTTCTACATTCTTCAGAAAGGGTAAGAAAGGCGCGGCGGTGGTGCACACAACGCATGGTCGGGGCCCTCAGCCCTCCACACGGCCGTCCGGGGTTCGAGTCCCCAGACGGCCGAACTCCCTCGAGTCTGAAAGCAGTGTGTGAAGTGTGTGACCTGACTTAAGAAACTGCACATAATGAGAGCCAGCAAAGCTCTCGCAGGAGAATGCGCTCAACAGGAAGCTTAAAAATGGACAGCATAAAGATATGACTGTGTGCTCATCCCAATCCCTAACCTCTTTAACCTTCGCTGATCTCCCAGCGGGGTGGAAGCACCAGCAGCACAGGGTGCATGCACACAGATGCAGCTCGCATGTGAAACGCAGAGGAGGAAGAGGACCCCTGTTGTGTTTAAGCTCCTTGTTCCCAGGACTCTTTTTCCTGTTTTCCCTGTTTTTTTTTTTTTGTGCTTCTGTCCTCTTTGATATTGCAGCAAAATTTAAGCCGACCTAGAAGACAGTTAACACAGCAAAGAGAGATTCTGCATCCTCCATAGAGTCCGACATAACAAACACAGCACACAGTGTTTTGGCTCTTTCAATTCTGAGGACACACTTGCTCCTTTTAGCTTGTGTACAAAGAGAACCAGTAGTATAGCTGAGCGTCTAAATAAGCGTCTAAATAAATAAATAAAGAAGGATATAGCTGTTTTAGCTGAGACTACAGTCAGAGATTATCCTAGAGTTTTAGAGTGCCTAGAGCTGCAATTTTAACACAGCTACGACTCAGTCCTCCCACTCTGCAGCCTGCATCTTGGATCAACGGATATTTTCAATAAACAAAAGCAAAAATCCCAATCATGATAAGTTTCCTCTTCCTTCACCGAACTAGTGTATTCTCACTGTGGAGTATACTAAATATTCTCACAGTACCGGGATGAGTCAACAACATCAACTAATATTATGATCTTGTTATTCCGATGACTAACCCGCACACGCATTACAACCCCCACAATGCCTGGAGGCTGAGAAAGGAAAAGAAAATCAGAATGAAACTCAACGTCGTTCCTTTTGATATTTCGTCTGTTTCTGACAAAACAAGACGTCCAGGATTTTGTACATTAAGACCGGAGCAAGAAGGGATCTTTGCTGAAAGCGAAAGCGTGCCGCTGCGATTGTGCCGTTAATCCATGCTCACAAAGCACCTGTACACCCACTGATGTATTGTAAATTAGGAATTTGGGGATTTCTGAGGGCAGTTGCATTGAAGATCATTAAAGGATATCAGAGTTAATGGGCTCAATATAAATCCATGCCACGCTCTTCATATTATTATTTTCAAATTTTTTACAGAGATTAAAATACACAGAGGTCGAGTCTATTCAGGGCAGGGACTAATTATTTCTAATAAAAAATAATGAGGAGAAATACATTAGCCCCTTTTTTCCTTTAAGCCCTGGCAATGTCTTGATCAACTGAGCAGATTTTTGAGTTTTACAAAGCTACGTTCTTGCCTGAAAACATTGTAAATATAATTTTGTGTCACAGAAAGTCTAACATATCTAACTTTATTTGAAATTGTTGCTGCTCTCTTTCCCTGATTTCACTTCCATTTGAACAATCCACTTCGACCGTGACCCTGAACAGTCCCGGGGAAATCCAAAAGTCCTTTTATCCGGGATAGTGTAGACCTGGGAAACTGAAATTACTCTGGCAAAATTGTGCTGAAATCTTTCAAAATCCAAGGTAATGGCTGAAAGAATTCCTGCAATGGAAAAAGGAACCATTGGTATTAGCTTTTATTGCTAATCGCACCGCTTATTAAAGCTGCCAGGCCTTGATCTTGGTTCACGGTCATCCAATTCAGTTCAACTAGGAGTTTTCTCCACAAATTCTAATAAGCCACAAATACATTTTCTTGTACAATTACTCTTTTTGGCTGTTGGTGGACACTAGCTTTACTTAACAGTTAACATTATAAAAAGAATTTACCTTGCAATAACACTATTCTGTCCGCTCATACTGTTGTATATGTACCTCAGAGACACATGCACCACAGTTCTATCAAATAAAATCCCAACAAATCACAATGTAGTTAGTGGCTGTAATAGGAAAAAAACTGACAAGTTCATCACAGGAAGTAGAAGCTATAACTAGCCTGTCAGGTACGTAGCCCACACATCATTACGGTTATTATCACATCGTTTGGATAAAGAGAGAGATTTACAGGTAGTCTTAACGCACATTCCTTAAGCTTGGCAACGCACAACAGAGCCGCGGTGTCTGTTACAAGGAGCAGGGTACAGTATGACTTATATCTTTAAGAATGTCTGGCATTGATACGGCTTGCCTTTCGTGTCACCCTAGAAACACAAAACCACACTTTTATGCATACGCCAACCCAAACACAGCATTTACATACAGTGGTCAGGCTGAAGCTACCTGCACACAAACACACACCTGGCTGTCAAGGTCAGAAATAGGATCAGCCACGGCTAGGGCACCCGATGATACCCAGGCGGAGGGCGACATGGGGGTGACGTGTTGAGTCAACATTTATTTTGCCTATCTCCATTGACTAGATGCTAATAAATTCCGCACATCACTCAGAGTCCCTTGGTTTGAGTGGGCATTTAAAGATATTCTATTGTTTTTCCTTAGAATGACAGCAAGAACATTCATACCGTCATAGAGTTGTTTTGAATTTGAAACAACATGTTCAAGCGTATTTTATCTGGATTTTATGGGACAGACCAACACAAAGTACTGCATAATGGGAATATGGAGGAAAAGAGATATGCTGTATGGATAATAATAAAGTTTTCAAAAGATAAAATAAAAATCTGAACATCGTTGCCCCTGTTTGGTTACCTTTCCACTGATGCCCCTAATCAAACTCCTTCAGAGGTTAGCTACTTAGCTAACTGAGTCTGTGTGCAGTGTAATCTCAATACCTCAGCGAGTCAGTCAAAAAATAACCTCGTCAGTTCAGGGGATGAAGTCCTGAAGGCATTTTAAGCAAACTTAGGTTAAAAAGAGCTTTAAACATCTCACTGACTGCTTTTGACATACATCCATAAATACTCCCAACATGATAAAATACAAAAAAGGTCAAGGGCTTTGATTACTTTTGTAAGACCCTGTAGACTAGTTACCAGGAAACCTCTGATTCATGAAGTCATGCAGGTAAGACATATGTTTATAGGTGTAAGTAAGAGCAAAACCATGTGACTGCGTTTGCCAATTAAACAGGGTCCTCTGAGCCACACTGAGCAAGACCAGCACATTCATACTGTGAATCATTGAGGTTATACGTGACTTTTCATGCACATTTGAGAGAAATCCCTCTTAACATGTGGGAGAGGAGAGATGCTGCCTTGAAACCAGCTGTGCACCAGAAGAAAGAAGCAACCTTTGCACAACAGCCAGATTTTCCCTCTGTTGTCTTTGGCAGCGCTGGCCGATCATAAGGGGAATAAGACTCCTGCTGACACCGCAGTCAGATCTGCCAAAGAGGAAACAACCACAGCTTTACACTTCGAGCCATCTAAGAATGGTCCGTCGATGCCAAACGCTCACTGAAGTCTGACAGTGATCGTTTCATTGTGTACAACACCCTCACGCAAGTCGTTTAAATGTTGGCCAAAAACTGGCTTTAAGTCTGGTTTGGGTTTGCTTGGTTTAGCTGTGGAATATGGATATACTGCTCATGAATATACAGGTCTCTTCTTGCATGCAAGTGCCATACAATATTACAAGAAAGAGACCTTTATGAAAAGTAAGGACTTTGAAAAGGGTGCGTGAACACTTTTGTTCTTCATAGTATTTATTGATGGGAAAAAAGTAAAAGTAGCTGCAAAGCCACATATTTGAAGGCCTTCCAGACCAACATGGTGTCTACCTTTAAACCACTGAATGTCAAAGACTGTAGAGGTTTAAACAGTTCTAAAATTCAAAATTAAAAGAATAATATATTTTGTAAAAATCCACATCGTTTTGTACTTAACCTGGAGTATGGCCAGTTGTAAGTGTTCATTGTGCATTCTTTAGAAATGTATGACCTGGTGACCAAAACTGGCAGATATTAAGCTTGAAAGTCAGAATAAAAAAAAATTTGCTTTTTCTTTGCCATACTAGTGTCGCTTCAAATATTGAGTAAAGAAGACTCAAGTTTGGCAACCCTCAGTATGAATACGGAGTTTAGAGGGAAGTCAGAGGAAGCACAGAGATATAACAACATATTTGAAAGTAAACCTTATTTTATGTAACTAGTCAATGAGTCTGGGTTCATTCAGGCTTCAGCACAATGATAGAGAACAAGAATTTCAGCGGACAACAGGAAGGCTGAACAAAGTACAGCAAAGTACTGTTTTATAATTTTTAACTTTCAACCAACCTCTGTCGTGGAGCGTGCTGGATTTGGAAATTTATAAGGGTCTACATTCTCTAGGGAATAACCACGGAAATAATGTGAATAGTCAATATATGAGATGTGAAAAAACTGTCATCTTAAACTATCAACACTGTGCCTTCATTTTTAACAATCTTAAATTGTATGTGTATCCCTTTAAAAAAAATGGATCAGGGAATAGTCTGGAAACATTTATTTATGTATACTATACCATTTCTACACCTAAACCAAGTCGCTTTTATATGTCTAAAGCTATGCGTTGACTTAGGTAAAGTGAAAACTTCTGTACCTTTGGTAAAAAAGAAACTTCAAATGCAATGACTGATGACAGGCAGCAGGTATGGTTTCTTTCACAGTAAATATGTGATTATGCACCACTGGAGTCAAACTCAAGGCCCGAGTTGATCATCTACAACGACAGACTGGAAACATTTTACACAGGGAATGATGACAGGCTCATCACACACCGATAGAGAATATTTTAAGACAGCTAGGGTTTGATGACAGTTGTTGCTCAGGGCAATGTTCACGCTGGGAACTGTTTTAAGGCAAAACTGATACTGAACATGTAGAAAATGCACCTGTTCACACATTAGGTGCACTGTAAACAAAACTGAAAGTTAGCCTGGTATATAGTCAGTATTTTGAACGGACATTGTAATGTCGGTGGAGGAATTTTGTTTTTCCCCATAGGTGGACTTGCTGAGGTACTACTGATCATTACCCAACGGGTTAACATGACACAGCTGTCCATTTCTTTTGGCCACCGCCTGGTCCAAACCCTCTCTCTCTCTTTATTCCAACCTTGGGGTGTTGTACAAACCCTTTTCCCCTTGCACTGCGGTGAAAGTAATGCCTTTCCTCCATTTATTAGCCTCTGACGGAAAGCGAACCGCAAGTTGCATTCACCGTGAAATTTCTAGTTCTGCTTGCTCATCTGGCGCCGAAACGAGCATCGCCGCGGCCAAAGAACCTTCCTGTTCAGCTCGCCACATCTGTCTGCTCCACGCTGACATATGTGCGTGCAATTACACGCAGTAATTCCTGTTATACCCTAACATCCACATACCAGAGCCGTGCCTTTATATGTATATTTAACATGACCGTCCATCCTTCCTGTGCCCAGACATAATGTCCGTTATCGAGCCGTGACTGCGGTCCAGCTGTTCTGATTTCTTCCAGTTGTACGCAGCAGGCAACCCATCCAACAAATGGGAGGAAGCACTCCGCTTTTTTTTTTTTTTTTTTTGTGTGTGTGTGTGTGTTCGTTTTTTTATTTGAGCGGATGCATGTGTGAGGGGCTTTGAGGGGGTGGGACAGATGGACCCAAGAAAGTGTGGGACTGCTGACATGGCAGATGGGAATGTTTTCCTTTGGTTCCACACAATTCCACAGAGATCTAAAAGGCAGGGAAATACAAGAGGAGGATTGTGAGTGGGAATCAATCAGTCTCTGAGGCAGCGACCAGCATTTCTGTCTCCTCTTGTGTCTCTGAAGAAGATAAGCTTGTCAATGACATTTTAAGGCTCAGCACTGCAGGGGCGTCTGAATTCATTGAGGATCCGGTATGGTGGCCTGCCAAACGAACGCCTGCATCAGCAGCCTGTCATGAAACAATCAATGATTGATGTAATAACCCAGCAAAGCCAGGATTACAGAGGAAGAACCAAGTAGATGAAAGAAGTCACAAAAACCCAAAAAGAAGTCAAATTAATGGTGGTGTTTAGTAAACACCCTCAAAAGTTCATGTCCCTGGTCCAGAAATACTGACGCAAGCCGGTTTAGCCTCCTCCATATGGCACCAAATACTGCTGAAAGCCAAACGGAACGTGGGTGGAGGAGGACGCAGAAGCACTGAGTGGTGGATGAGTAAACAGGAAGAACAAACAACACATTAAAGATGAAAAATGAAAATTAACAGAAAACTGCAGTCGGACAAAACCAAGAGTGCTCAGGGAAATACAAAAGGTAGAGAAAGTTGTGGGTCAAATCTGAACCAGATGCTTAGGTTGAGCCCAGATGTTGCGAGAGCAAGACTCGGCGCGCACGATCCCTTCCGTCCCGTGTGTGTTTGGCATGCCTTGAGTCAGTGCGGAGTGCATGACTTGTTCATTTGTCACCTAAAAGAAGCTGTGTCTGAGGAGCGCCTCGCCTAAAACAAGACATCTGTCTTCTACCTCTGCAGAGCTCCACATCAGCCATTTTCTGAGAAATATTACCAGTATTATGTTGTGTATTTCACGTTTGTTCGCTGTGCATGTCCACCCAATGTTGTCTGTGGGACATATAGAGTAAGATTTTGTAAAATATGAAGGGGGATTAGCTGTAAAGATTATTAGTCCTTCTCCTTTATCTGCACTATTGGACTTTATGGTTCACTCCCTCCCTGATTCCAGCCATTCGCCGTCCTTCTTTGTGAAGCTTCCTCCCTCCAACAAACGTCCCTCTATAATTTTCCAAGTCCCAAATGAGACAAATGTGACTAGTGACGTGCAAGTAAATCCCTCAGTCAGAGACAAAAACGGATATGCACACAAAAGATAGTCTCTCTTTTTCATTTTTGTATTTGTTATGCACAGCTAAACCAGTTTTTTTTGTGCGTTACGAGAAGAGCTTGACAGCAACAGATAATCCTCGTATCGTGAATAAACAATAAATGTGGCTTATGCATCCCTTTTCAGAGAAAAGGAAGTGAAAACAGACACAAAAGCCAATGAACCATTTAGGAAACGTATTTAACAGTAAATGGGTTTTTTTATACGTTTACATCAACTTATGTTTGTGCTTAGAAAATAGAAGATAAATAGGGGTGGAATGTATAGGATTAATTAAGCCTCTGCTCACTCATGCTAGCTTTAAATTGGCTGCATTTGTTCCAAATCACATTGCTGCACCATGGCACAGGTGGTAGCACTGTTGCCTTGCTGCAATGAAGGTCTTGGGTTAGAATCCTGAACTGGTCTCTTCCTGCATGGAGTTCTCTCTGGGTACGTCCTCCGACAGTCCAAAAAACATGACTGTTTGGATTATTATACTGCCTCTGCATCTCTGAGATGGCCTGTAATGGACCTTACCTGTCGCCCAATGACTAATGGAGATAAGGACCAGAACCACCCCCACCCTTCCCGTGTTACGCTGCCAGTTGACAGTTGAGTTTGTTGATTCCATTTTGCTTGATAATGAAATGCGTAAGAATTAGTTCGGATTACTTTTAAGGCAGAGTCAACAAAAGTTGAAAAGACTATCAAATCTTCAACAAAAAGCTCCACCACGAGTCCATCTGTGTATTTATGGTTCAGTCATTCTGCTTCTGCTGCCTGTGACTCAGCTGCTGCCTCGCTTTCATCTGATCGCACCGACCGTCGTGCTCGCTTTGTTGTTTGTTGACACTTGAAAAAAAACATTTTAAGTTTCATTATCGAAGTCGACCTGTCCGAAGATCTCCTAAGGACCACTGGAGATAGGCATCAGCCTAATATTTTTGTTACCTATAAATGCCATACTTTAGTGTTTTAAATTATTCATTATATATAATACCAGTGCTGAGAGTTGTCACCCTCTTCCTTCAGTTGAAAATCTCTCGTGTCTTGAATATGAATAGGGTTTCATGGTCAGCTCCAAATTAAAATTTGCTTATAGAAAAAGAAATTGCTAAAAACAAAAACAAAAAATAATAATAAAACTGTAATGCGTTATTTAATGCTCAGACCCCCGTTTAGAGAAAGGGCACCTATGCGGACCTTAAGTAATTTTCATTGAAGGCCAATGCTCTCTGATCCAGGGAAGATATAAAATAATGAACAAATAGGAAAATGTTATTTAGCTATCTGTTTAATTTTATCGGCATAACAATAGGACCGCTGTCAACATGAAGTACTCAAAGTGAGGTTCTATTTCGAAAGGAAAAGTAGGTTTTAAGTTGAGTTACATGATAGTGTGGTGAGGTATATTAACATTAGTAATGGAAGATTATTAATGTAATGACACCTGAACAATCTTTCTCCCTCAAACCTCAGTTGCCCCTTTGTAAATAGCTGTTTTATAGAGTACATTTTACTTAATATGCTCAGAGTAGAGTTTTGATTAGCATTTTTGATGATTACCTAATAAAATGTTTGGCTATCAAAAAAAAAAAAAACAGGCATAATATGCATGTTGTTAGAATTTATCTTATGAACAATTTCGTTAAAGGGTGCCCCTTTCCCTTTTTTTGGCTGCATGATGTATAGAATAACGCAGTGCTGCACCTCAGCTCGCTGAAGGAAGGCTGCTACACTTTTCCTCACCTAGTTGTTAGAAAAACACTGACAGCCATAGTGTGAAGACCAAAGGAGGACCACCCATCACTTTTATTGAGGCAAAAGGGTTTTAAAACTACAGTTGCCACGCCACAAGCAGCTTGACTGTTAACCTTCTGACTGCAGGCTGGATACCTGGGTAGGCAGTAATTAGTAGCAACTAATTAACCTTCTTATACCACATTGATATGTGTGCGTCGCTCTACATGGAGCAGAATGACAAAAGAGAAGAATATTCTGCACAGTGCATCAGTATTTGAAAACTACTACTAAATGTAGCGGGTATTGATCCTTTTCTTGATCAAGTCTGTGTATATACATAATGATAACAATAAATGTATTTGTTAACATTAGTACTTGATTGGTACGAATCCCTACCAGGTGCTACTTTTCATGTAGTTTGCATGTTCTCTCAATGAATGCGTGGATTGTCACTGTGTACTCTGGCTTCTTCCTGAAACAATCCTTGTAATTAAAGCATGTTGAACGACTAAACTGAGGTACTTTCAACGTTATGGGACTTACCTGTGCCTTTTCCTTTGTCTTCTAAAAAAGATTGCCTCAGACCTCTTTTTTGCACAACAGATAAAAACTATTTAACAGCACAAGTAAAGTAATTGTGAGTTCAAAGCATCTGTTAACTAGCTGGGTTAAGAAATGCATTGAAATGCAGGGATTCCCCAACTTTCAGCCTGCGACCCCCCGAACAACAGTGCTAGAGATTGGTGACCCAATTTTGTCAAGCGGGATTTTTTCCCCCTTTTTAGAAATTACGAGAATAAAGTCATAAAAGTATGAGAATAAAGTAATATTTTTGTAAGACCGCTTGCAAAAAGTGACAGTCTCCCCCTGTATTAAAATGAGGAATGTGGAGCATCTTGTAAAAGTGATACTTTGATATCAGCTTCACAAATAAGCTGATATCAAAATCTTTTTATCAGGTCAGCGTCAAATCATCTCGTGACCCCCTGGAGGGTCCAGATCCCCACTTTGGGAACCCCTTACCATTGTGCATACTTTGTTTTTATTATTTGAGATCATCGTTGGAGCATGTTGACCACAGAAGGACACGGACAATTTCAGATGTATTCAGCGGCACCGGGTTGAACGCCAAAATACAAACATATAATCTGGTTAAACGTGTGCAAAGGTACATTCAAACAGAAATCAGGAAAAACATGAATATATATGACCATCAATATAACCCTTGGTGCTATGAGAACAACCTTTAAAAATAATCTATTGTAGGCAGGTTAATTGGCGATAGTTATGATAAATCCAATAGACAAATTAAAAATGAGATAAGATTAAAAATCTTCTGTATCAGTTTTTTTTGTCCTGTTATTCAATTTTATTTATATGGCGCCAATTCATGATACATGTCATCTCAAGGCACTTTCCAAAGTCAAATTCAGTCAAGTTCTTTCCAGTTACCCATGAAATATCTCAACCCTGCTTTCCTTGCAGATTGTAGAAAGAAAAACTGCATTGAGGTTATTGGGTTTCAGAAGGTGATAGTGTGTGAGTTTTAATATGTTGTGTAGGCAGTCTGCTTGATTTAATCAGTCAGATAATCCTGTTTCGTGTATGGGACCCGCAGTCAGTCTCCTCTGCCGTCACGTGCAGCAGAGCGGCAGAAAATGTGCTGCAGAATTCATTCAGAGGGATGGTCCTATTGTACTTAAGTGATGCTCTCTTGTGGACCTGTCAAACTACTGTGTGGTCTGCAAGCTGGCAGAGAAACGCACTTGAGGGAATGACCAGCAGGAATATAAACACAAATCAGATGCAAAATGTACTCCATACTGTAAAAAGTAGATTGGTTTTCATTTCTTGAAAACCCTGAGATGAATGCAGACATCCTAGCAGGAAACCCAGGTTTGTGAGCACAGCTGTAATCTGTGCACGCTCTGCTTCAAAGTAAACAAGCCCTTTAACCACCACGCAAACCACAGTGGGAGCAAAGATCTCCGTGAGTAAGAAATGCGGGGAAACCTTTGGTTACTTCCCGTTTTTCCTTTTGCCCAAAATCATTGGAGGACATCGTCTAGTGTGAGCTTAAAATACTGTACAACCAGGCGTTTCTGGGTAATTACTGAGGCCTATGTTCATTTCACATTGAAAAGAAGCACTGCCACAGATCTTGACTTTACACGTTTAGGCAATACTCGCTAATAGAAGCAGTAGTCTGGAAACGTATGAAAAGTCCTCAAATGTCCAGAATTAGATTTCTAATTCTAATTCTAATATCTAACAATAAGGAAAACTGAAAACATCTGTCTTTCCATATTTTATTCACAATCCTGTTGTTCTGCTAGAGGTTAAATGGGAGTTTTCCTGTCCACTCCCACCAAATGCTTGCTCAGTATAGAGTGCGGCAAAAAAGGAAACTTTTGTTTTTTTCTATTTCAATAATAAACCGAACTTAACTGAATTGCTTAATAACTAGGGTCAAATTGAAATGTTTATAATGCAATGCCTTTGAATCCGCCTGTGTGATTGGATTGAATATACAGGACTCTTCTTGCATGCAAATGCCATACAATATTACAATAAAGAGACCTGTGTGAAAAGTAAAGACGTTGAAAACATAAAACTTTTTTTTACTTTTTTTTAAAGCGCCTTGAAACGACATAGGTTGTGACTTGTCACTTTGTAAATAAACAGAATTCATTTTTATTATTGTCCAAATTCTAAAGTTTCTTTTCTACCTTCTTCATTCCTTCCTTCCTTCCCCCTCCCTCCCTCCCTCATTGTACCATTAGCACAATTATTGTGGTTATCATTGCTAACAGCAGTCTGTGCATATTCCCAGTAGAGTTAGCAGACCTTGTCTTAAGAGATACACAGGCTGCCATCATTTCTTCACAGATAGAACTGGACTTGTCAAAAGGATCAAACAGCGTAGCTTTGCTGTAATACCTTCCTGTTATTGTGTTCTCTCTCACTGTTTCACATCCTAAATGAACCAGATATGTCTCCACTTCGTAGAAAACAGTCTGTTATTAAATAGCATCTTGAAACCTAATGCTTCCTCTGATTGCATTTGTAAACACCTCACCGATGCTGGAAACGGTTGACTTTGAGTCCTCCTCTTACAACATTCACATGGAGGTTGTTGTTGTCAGTGCAACGTGATAGTGCTGGGTGTCGTGCATTCACTGGTTGTAAAAAGGCTGGATTATCATTTCCCAATTTGCATCGATCAGCGTGGATCAAGCTTGTTTCATGCCACCAGCCAATATACTGGTGCACGTCTACACGTTAAAGCTCTTTGTAGCCTGTCGCAAATTAATCATTGATATAACAATGTGTTTGGCACATAATCTAGTATTCTAGCAGCAATCAAGCTTGTTTGCTGAAAACTTACACTGTAGACTGAGTGGTCCGCTGACTGACCAGTATTGTTTTTTTTATACAGGTACTGGAATTGGAGAGAAGTCCAAAGAATCTTTTCAACAAACTTTCAGAAAATCTAAAGTACTATTAAACAAGACCAAAAGATTCTAAGGAGGCCGGGTTCCTTGAAATGATTTTCAAGTAAGTGGGGGTTGCTTAAAACATTTGCTAAGCATTGCAATAGAGCAGAACTATCAGCACAGCTTAAGTACAATAAAATAATACTGAATCATGACCACTTTTGACAAATATTTCAACCAGTCAATGATCTAAATACTTTTACTCTAAATCCTAAAAAACATTATTCTAAATAACAGTGGTTGCGTCATACTGAGGCAAAGCCAACCAGCTTAAAACACTCTTTTGTCATGAAAGTCACCTTAAAGCTTTGCAATAACATTATGTAATGAGTATTTAAGCATTAAACCTGCAGAAATACATCCTCTGTATGTGAAGGACCAAATCAGGCATTAAAACATAATCCGACCTTCCTGTACCTCCAGTGAAAAAGACTGAAAATCCAGACGATTTTGCCATAACAGAGGCTTTAATATGAATCAAGAGTTTCCACATGTGGAGTGTTACTGACTGCAGGAAACCTGCCAGGCTGTTTCAGCACTGTGTGTGCACGTCTGCTGTGTGCATGGGTGCATTAGCAGAAGTGCTTGAGACTGAGTATCGTGACATTATCGTCTTAATGTGAGTAGTTCGGGATCTGTCTAAACATTTTGACTAGCCACCTATGTTGCAGACAGGATCTAATGCCGCTGAAGTTCAAAGGTTCACAGGGCGCTCTGGAAGACGTCTGCTCCACATTCGGAAACACTCTGCCAGACAAGGTCTTTTGGACAACTTTAATCAAGTCCAACATGTTAATGTGTGTCCTCGACGCCAACGAATGCAAGGACGTTCCTGCGCCCTTCCATTTAAAACTCAGCGTGCTGGAGCACGCTGCCAGCAGCAGTCTTATTCTGCCACCGTCCCCGAGTGAGACTAATGGACAGGTACTCTCCATCCCTGCAAGAGCCACTGGCCACACTTTGCAAACAGCAGAACCACTTTCCTGCACCCCACTCACAAAACACAGCAGGTTGTATATTTTACACACTTCACACACACACACACACACACACACACAGCAGACCAGTAAGGATTTCATTAACTCAGACAGGCAGAGAGCCGGCATGTGTGGAAAAGAAGGATTAGAGGCGATGGTGATAATGACGCAGGTAGGAAATAAATATCCAGACGGTTAAAAGAAACCAGGCCAGCAGAGAGACATTTAAAGCAGCAAAAGGCACTTTAATCTGCCAATAAAGGGAGATGTGATATCAAAGTAAGAGAGAGCGTCTCACATAAAACCAGCCAAAAAGCTTCTTTTTAACGCAGCACAGTAAAATCTTTTGTCGAACATAATCCACTGGTGAATCATACAAACTAAATTTTCTTTTATAATTTTGATTTATAGAAAAAAAAATAAAGATATTCAAAGCTATAGATTTAGTATACCTTAATATAAAGAAAAACGCTTTTTCCTGTGGCAGGAGTATTGTAAAAGTCTTGAAAATAATAATCCCTTAGCAACTCTGTATGCTCAGCAACCACTTTAATAGGTATATCTGTTCAACTGCTTGTTAAAACCAATAGCAAATCAGCCAATCATCTGGCAACAACTCAGTGCATTTAGACATTCAGACTTGGTGAGGACAGCCCTTAGGTTTCAAGTGAGCATCAGAAAGCGAAAGAAATGTGATGTTAGTGACTGAAGGTGACATGGTAAATGGTTAAGGTGTTGGTCTGAGTAGTTCAGAAACTCATGGTCTGCTGGGACGGTCTACAAGGAGAAAAAATATCCTGTGAGCGGCAGACGGTTGGATGACAATGTCTCGGTGATGTCGGAGGTGAATGAGCCGTCTGATCGGAGGTGACAGAAGGGCACCAGTAGCTCAAATAAACACTCCATGACACAGAGTTATGTTGAAAACCATCTTTCACCAAAATTGGACATTAACAGTTTGGAAAATTGTTTCCTGATCCGACATATTTCCATTTCTGCAGCAATTCTCTCGAACAACTTTGGGGAGCTTAATGCCAACCTCAATACCGTCTGACTACCCTTTAAAGGCCTGAGAACACAAGCGGAGACAGGCAGACTGTAAACTGCCATTCATGCACAGAGTAAACTATACCAACCTATACAGAAGTCAGTAGTTGTCATCCCATGTTAACACCTACACACCTATATGCTATTATTAATGACTGGGTTTTGGAAATTGACTAATTCTTCTATTTTCAACATATTAATATAGTATATTTTGGCATCTGGGTTAAAAGCCTTAAACTAAATTCATTTTTATGGCAGTACCATATTTTTAATATTTTACTATATTTCTATAACTAGGTGGGGTAATATTTTATAAAACCATAGTATAGGAACAGTACTATATACCACCAGTACTAATAATACTACTACTGCGATCAAACTAACTAATATTAGCAATCACAATAGATGTGGGTCAAGACAAGACCTCACAGCTTTGTTTGTAACAGCTTCAGTCATTTTAATCTTTTTAAATAGTTCAAAGCTAAGGTGAGTAGCTATATCCTTACAGCTCTAATGCAACAAACATCTGCCTTACCTGAAAGGCAAGTTCTCTTGACTTTCCTACTTTGAAGAGTGGCTAGAGGAAATGGGCCTCTGTGTAGTGTCATATTTATACCCCAGGGGTAAGAGGAAGTTATTAATTATCACGTAAAGCTTCCTTGACACTCTGATGAACTCTGTTATATTTTGTTTGTTAGGAATTGTGAGGGGGGCATTATATTTGGCACCTGTGAATTTGTGTTAAAAAAAAAAAAAAAAAACACTCAATTGTTTCCAGGGAAGCAGAGAGACACTAACCTGACCCTTGCCAGACGGATGTCGCTCCGCCTAGCTTCACTCACATCCATCTGGGGCCTCTCCATAAGAATTGCCTTTTTTGAAGGCTGGGCCTTATCAAAAATCCTTGCATATGATTGGATAAGCCACTTGTCTGTCATCTTTATCGACATGCTATTTCAACCACTCACACCGAAGCCAACCCGTGAGTGGTTGCTGATGAGAGCGACGCAGGAAAAAACAAAACTGTTTTTTTTTAATGTGTTTGCGGCTCTAGTGGCACGCGTTTTATTGACAGTGAGCTGACAGGAAGAGGGGGAAAGACAGGCGGCAAAGCGCCGCGGGTCGGAGTCGATCCCGGGCCGACCGCATTGAGGACTAAAGGCCTCCTAATATGGTTGATGCTAACCGGTCCGCCGTGAGCGTGTCCCCAGAAAACAAAACTTCCGGTCGGGAGAAGAGCGAAAACATGGTTTCCACCAACAAAAGCCTTCAGAGGCGTTCTCTGATGTTATTTTAATGAAACAATATTAGGTAGATTGGACAACACGTAAGAAATAGCAGCATCAATGTTAACGCTTGCTTCCTCGATGCGAACCGCCATTGCTATCAAAACAGTCTGACGGTCGCTTCTCCACTACGTCACATCTATGAAACTCCAGCCCTGCGTCCTGATTGGCTAGACAATAAAATTGGTTGGAAAAATCACTCTCTATGGGCAATGTCCCAGATGGATGTGAGTGGAGCTAGGCGGAGCGAAATCCATATGGCAAGGGTCAGGTTAGAGAGACATAGCTTTTTTTGAGGAGACTTTGTTACTGAGGGCACAACAATTTCCAATATCAATGTGGTGCTTAAATCTAAAAGTATCTAAAAATTAACCAAATCTGCAATTTAATCAGGTTCTAAAGAGCAATAGAGAATATGTTTGTAATTTTACACACACTAATCACACTATTTGACAATAAAAAATGATAAAGACCGTTAAGAACATCAACTCTGTAATAATTTCTCTTTGTTCTGATAAATTGTCCCTCTTTTTTTACCAGGGGTTCAAATAAACGTGGCACACGGCTGATGCTAACACAACACATGGCCCCTACACCCCGTGGCCCCTCAGTGATTTCCTTCTGACCAGAAATTGACAGAACACACTTTATAAACGACGACAGGATAACATCTCTGCTCCCATTCCCCTCTTCCATTCCCAAATCTCCTGCTCTCAGTCTTCTGTCTTTCAGCAGCTGTTCGTTGGCTGCAGCTCTCACCCACCCCTGTGCGTATTAATAGACACATCACAAAGATTCAGTCAATGAAATGTCCTAATTCAAGCCATGAATGGATCAGGCAACGCATTATGTAAGGACATTTTTTTGCTGTATCGGTGTACGGTTATGCTTTTGCAGATATGATCTATTGATGTGTTGCTATTGTATTTTAGCTACGGCGTCACATACGAGGGCAGCTCTGTGTTTGTGTCGCCCACTTCACTACCGCGCTCATTAGGCACATTGCAGTGAGTGTCTAATGATAACTTAGACAAGAAAAAATAATTTTAATGCATTTTGTGTTTACTGAAGCACATGGAAGGCAAACTCTAGAGAGCCTGGTGGTAAACTTCCTGGTAGCACCAGGCAAATCAGATTACAATAGTTTGATGACGACAGCAACGATGAAAACGGTTCTAGGGCCTCTTCACGAGCCTTTTTTTTTCTTTTTTTTAAATAGAATGAATGCGGCGGATGATGGCTGAATAAGGGGCAGGGTGGATTAAAGAACACAGGAACAAAAAGATGTCTGTTATGAATACACAGCACTGCCTAAAATACCCCTCCATGCTCTCCTAGACATGCACACACAACTACCGCACTTGAACAAGCTGAGACCTGCAGCGTCAGGGTGTGTGCGCGCTCTTTAAACTTCAGAAGCAGGAAGATGGACGGGACTGGTTCTCGGCCTTTTTTCAATTTCACGTTTCTTCAGAGTGACACAACAAGGAGGAGAAACCGGAAAGCTGGATCACAGTAAAATTGGATATAATGGAAAGTTCTGCAGCGGCTTACGTTATTTACCTGGTTATGTCACGCAGCACTTTAAAACAGACCGGTTTTTGGGAACAAAGGTTCCTGTTAAAAACAGATTAAAGATTGTGGGATTATGGAGGGTTTCTACAACCCTTTTACAGCCAGGCTTACACCATTAATGGTCCACAATGTGCTCCAGAGTGTCTTTGCTCCCACTGATGTCACTTCCTGAGGCATCTGCTTAGATAAAGACAACATTTGGACAATGTTGGCTTTTTTTCCAGCTAATGCATGTTGCACCACTGATCACCTCCACCTGATATCAAAGAAGTGGAGTATATTTCTGCAGAAGCTGCTATTTTGTCTGCACAAGTGCTCCAAACTTGATTTCTCTGGCGGACTAATTTGTTTCCTCCACACTGGTATACAGCAACGTGCAAAAGTATTCACACCTAGTGAACTTTTTCATTGCAAGCTTTAATGGATATTATATAGACCAACACGGAGTGGTGCATGGTGTCTTCCAATTAACACTGACCAGCTTCCCTGTTCCTGCTGGGGTGGGGGGGCTCCCCACAGCATGATACAGCCACCGCCGTGTTTTACTGTAGGCATAGTGAGTTCAGGTTGATGTGGAGAGTCAGTTTTCCTGACAAACAATCTTTGATTGTTTATGCGGACAGCTATGTCTTGGAAGGTGTGCTTTTATACTATTTTCACATTTAGATGATGAATTGAACAGAGAGCTCCATAACCAAAGCTCTGGATATGTTTCACAATCCAACCCTGCTCTCTCGTGTTCTCTGCGTAGCAGTTGTTTTTAGACTGAGACTAAACTGGACACAGATGGACGGTTGGATAATTGAATAAACAGGTGACTTCCAAAGGCATATGGCTGAGCTGGATTTATTTTTTATTTTATTTTTTCAAGAATATCTGGGTAAAGGCGACTGATTGCAAAACACTTTTTGGATCATTATTTGTGAAGAATTTGAAAACCATGCATAGATTTCTTGTTTTCCACAATCATGCACTACTTTGTGTAGGCCAATTAGATAAAAACCTAGTAAAGTACGTTGGAGGTTTTGTTTGTCTTTTATTTCATTTTTAGGTCTCATAAATGCAAAGGATGACAGGTGGGCCACCAGCTTCAACGTAATTATGGTATTGTACATGCTCCACGCATTCCGATGAAACAGCCACGTCAGCTTTTCTTGGAAATCTCCAAATACCCTTTTCACAAGAACAAGGAAAGCACAGCAGCGGCGGGGAAACGCGGAGGAGTCTGAATGGGTTACGCTTCTGCCATCCATCAATGGTTAAGTGAGATTTAAGCAGCAGGTTGGACATCTGTCTTTAAAATTTGCTTTATGCTCAAAAGATTGCTAGTCACACAAAAGATGCGAGTGGGAATCCAGACAGGAAATGGAAACAACTGCTGAAGATCAAGAGAGCAAACTGCCAGCAGACGCTGCACTTCAGATATAAAAATCAAGAAAATGAGGGGGAAATGTGACGAGGCAGTGTGATCTGAGGCAGTATTTTCAGAAAAAGCTGCAGCTCCCTGGCCTGCATGGTCTCCCACATTTTCCCCACTGCAGCCCAGACGGGCACGTGGGCCGTGAGAGAGCCGGGAGTGATGGAGCTGAACATCTGGACATCTTCCTGGCTGGTCTATTAGCTGCATTCCTGCCGCCTCTTTGTCAGCCTGGCCACCAGTGCTGCCGCTGCCGGAGCGTCTACCCTCCCTTCCACCGTCCAGACTGACACAGTTTGTGATTGCAACCGTCACCAGAAATATGACTGCATCCACACCATGCACCATGCTTCAAAACACCGTGGGGTCCGCTCATGCTGTCAGAGTGAACGAGTCCCACGCATCAGAGTGTTATAAAAAAGACATAAACCAGAATCAATTGCAATTTGATTTTGCATTCAAGCAACATGGATCCCCCTCTGTCTGCCCATCCTCTCTGAGCTAATTAACCCACATTCAAACAGACCACAGGCAGCACCATTGCCACTGAAAGCATTCCAACAAAGGAATCAAAAGTTAATTAAAATCCTTCATAGTCTCGTGAGATAATTTGTAACCATGGCTTGAAAATCGGATCAAAAACACGCATAAAGAAAGGTAGATGGACAGAAGGAACGCCATCTTATTGATGCACATGTGCGGGTCATCCTTTCATTATCCTTGCTGATAGCTGCACATCTAAAAAAAAAAAAAAGCCAAGCGTGACACCGTTTTTTTTAAATCATACAAAAAGAATGTGTGCCATTTCTTTTCCTTTTTTTTTTTTTTTCTTTTTGCGCACCGCTATGTAACCTGACATGAGGAGCCTCACCTGAATCTGGGCGAATCTTTTATACATTCTTCAAAGTCCACCGTCATTTTTGCTGTTGTGATCTTGTATTCCCACTTCAATCTGCCAATGTCATTGCCCGGAGAGGGATGTCGCGTTGACCGTAAAGGGTGGTGGCGGGTATATCCCTCCTGACGCGCAGCAGCAGCAGCAGTGTGTCACCTCTCTCACGGTGGCACCGTGCGAGCAGACGGAGCGCGGCGCAGCGCGGCAGGCGGAGATACTACTACACTCCTGCTGCCGCTGCCGGGGAGGGAGGAAGGCGTCGCTGCAACACAGAGCCTGGAAGAGGAGGAGAGATAGCCCAACAAGCACCACCTACCCTAACAGAAATGGAGGGAATAATGGTGGGAAGAGAATGGACGTTAATAACAATAACAATAATAATAATAATAATAATAATAATAATAATAATAATAATAATAATAATAATAATAATAATAATAATAATAATAATAATAATAATAATGATGATGCAATTTAGAATATTTGCCATCATTCCTGATGTTTTACTTTTTTTTTTTTTTTTTTTTTTTACAAAAGCAAACAGGAGTAAATTAGGCTCGATTAACACGAAAACAGAGAAATCCATAATTTGAATATTCTGATATAATAGTACGATATCTTTTGGTTGAGATTAATTTTAAAGCTCAACAGAATGATGATGATGATGATGATGATGATGATGATGATGATGATGATGATGATGATGATGAATGTCTTTATTTTTGAACAAAAGACGATTTACATTTTAAAACAAAACAGCGCAAAAGGGAGTAGGCAAAAACTAAAATCTGAAATACCAAGTAGAAATTTAAAAGAAGACATTCTTTTATCATTAACTTCAAGGTGTCAGATTGTGCATCTATTAATCATGATCATATCTATCTATCTATCTATCTATCTATCTATCTATCTATCTATCTATCTATCTATCTATCTATCTATCTATCTATCTATCTATCTATCTATCTATCTATCTATCTATGTATGTATGTATGTATGTATGTATGTATGTATGTATGTATGTATGTATGTATGTATGTATTCACTCTCTCACACACAAGATACCCAAAAATAAACCACCACTAGACACTAAGCAGAGTCTATCACAAATGTGTGTAAGACTGATTCAGAAGCTTGTCAGTCTCCACGTTTTGTTGAGTCTCGTTTCATCCTTTGCAGTTGGCACATCTCTTACCTTTATGCTCTCTGGCTTCACTGATTTCAATGAAGATTGGTTTGTGGCCGACGCCCCTTTTCATCCACGATGGCGTAATCAACAAGCGACCGGCAATAGCAAATCCTTGAGACGCTCTTGCTTTCATGTACCTCGGAATGGCTTTGATACTTTTGTTGAAGAAGAAAAGGGTTTTGTCTAAGGTCAATTTTTGTAGTTATTTTTAAGCACGTCCTGAAACGTTGATGTTAAGGCTTTAAAGCTCTCCCTTCTTAGCCGGGAAGTTTGCTTGTAGTTCCACTTATGTGCCGTGCTGGCAGCTAGAGAGTCTATGTGTGTGACAAGAAGCGTATCTGTCATGAATGTTAACAAGGCTGTTTTACTTTTAATTCTCTAAACCTTGCTTTTTAGTTTCATTTCGTCAAAGAGTCTGTAGGCGACATGTCTGCTGTGCTTCCGGACTACAAATACGGCTCTGTCACAAAGTTGTCGGCTCCACCGCGTGTGCGCCCCAGCAGAGGACTGTGAAAGTTTACTGTATTCTTGGAAAGACCGAAAACCCAGTCAGTGCCGGAAAATGTGTTAAACTTTTATTAAAAAGATAATAAATTGTGGACCGAGACCTCTGAAGACACAATATGCACAACTGGGCACGTTACCTCATCTTTTTTCAGTACATTGGGACAAAATACAGGTGAGTGTGCCGTGCAAGAAGAGGAGTAACATTATAATTATCATTTATTTACTACCTATTTTCATTTTTACAGGGGTGTAGTAAAAGTGCCTTTAGAACAGCAGGGTAAGAAAGGGGTTCAAGACCACTTGGAGGTAAGATTTATTTATACCCTGCACCACTGTACTTATAAATGCTGTATTTATATATATATAAAAGGCGCCAACTCGGGTTAAGGAATAAAACTGTAAACAAGGGCAGTAAAAGTTCATTAGAATAGCTCAAAGTAAAAGTTTTTTTTTTTTAAAGGTTTAAAAACAATAAGTGGAAATGTCTGCCTAACCTGCTGAGCATTCCAGTTAACATAACTATAATAAGTATTTATTTTTTGAAGTCGGAGGAAAGTGTCGCTTTTCTGTTTCAAAGCAATTAGATGATTTTATGTTATGCATTTTTGTTTTCAACTTCTGCGTAAACAACGTGAATATCGTATTTTTGCTCAATATTATCACATAGCCTGTGCCTAATCTAGACTTTGTTGCAATCTTTTTAAGTGGTCCTGAATAAAAGCCCTTCACACTTTTTCAAGTGTTTTTCAAAGTTTATTTAACATTTTTGTTGCTTTTTGGGTTATTATCTGTTCAGTCTTTGTAGCGTACCGTCGCCGCAACACTGTGCAGTATGCTAGGAAAGAAGAGCCAGATATCACATGCTGGCAACCTTTTGAGTTGCCGGCTGATTTTGTATTTCTTTTTGCCTTTGTACAGGAAGCGATTCAGAGACTGAGGCCAAACAACCTGGTGTCTCTGTCGGTGTCCAGCAGGACGGACACAGGTGTCCACGCCCTCTCAAACTCGGCTCACTTTGATCTTCAGCGGAAAAACGACAAGCCTCCGTTCACTGAGGACGTTCTGGTTCAAGCTCTCAATTTCCACCTTAAGGAAGAGCAAATCAGGTGAGTGGAGCTTCATGGGAAGAGTGTGGCATAATCTGACAGCCATTTAAGACTGTAAGCAGGAGATCCAGTCAAATGGGGATTAAATGGGACATTTTGGCCTTTGAAATGTGTCTGAGTGGTTGTGTTACTCCATAAGTTTTATTTGTCATTTAATTTAACGTTTCTGTTTATCTGACAGCGACTATTTTTTAAAAAGAGGGGTTTTGGGGGGTGAAGTGATCCCTGTCTCAAGCTATCATTGGACAAGAAGTGGGGTCACTCTGGATTAGTCACCAGTTTATCACAGGGTCAGACACACTTGTACCTAAGGGACATTTAGAGAGACCAATTAACCTAACGGTCATGTTTTTGGACTGTGAGATTTCCAGTGTTCTATAACAAACCTTTAAAGCCTTCATAGAACAGCTGCATTTATACGAAAATAAATAAAATTTACTTCTGAAGGAATTTGACTGTGCTCCTTTCTTTTTTTTTTGTGTGGTATCAGAATAAAGGGGGGCTCAATAATTATCGTTCAGCTTCACAGTTCCTGCTCAGTTGTGTTAATCTGTCCCACAAAATCCAAATAACATACTTTGTTCTGATGTGGTTCTCATGTGACAAAATGGGATTTTATTACTTTTTATAATAAGTGGTATAATTTTTCTATGAATTGTAGGTAATTCATATGTTTTGGCTAAATGTCAAAAATTAAGATGTTGGGCTTTTAAAGTTAAGAGGCAGTTTTGTGTTTAAGAAAAATATTTTTTTCCCCTCGTTCTGCTGTTTCCAATTTCCTTATCTTGACCTCTTCATTGCACATCTGTGTACATTTTAAACCTTTAAGGGCTCCTGATAAACAGACTACTGTTGTGTGGGATTAGCTAAATTATTCAGCAGCTTCTTTATTTTAATGCAAAGAAGAAGGAAAACCGACATGAAGGGGCAGATATTAACGAGAAAAGGGAGTCCCGATGGGTCAGACCGGTGAGGGCAGATGGTTTGAAACATAAAATGCCAAACACACAGAGAAGTGAGGAAGGAAGAAAGGGAAGCTCCCTGCGTACCGCTAATCCTTAAACCTGTAGAGAGAAGGTTGGAAGGGATTATCCCAGCTCCGCTGGTAGGTCTCTGCCATCCATTAACAAACACACACACACAAGGATGCTTTCATCTGGCTTAATGGGAATATTTAACATAAACACGCTATAGTTTCAGTAGAGGCACGACTAGATCAGCATCGTGTGTAAGGTTTTTATTTTGTATCCCATAAAGAAAAGGCTGAACGCAGCCTCTCACCATCAGTATCTGTTTTTGCAGCAGAGGAAGCTTGTAACAGAAATAAAGACATTTTTTGCCATAAGAACAATCTGAATAGGGCTCTTGGCTCACAGCTTTGGTCTGCCGCCTCCACGGATAGAGAGCCAAGATGAGAATTAAACACAGACTGCACACTGCAAAAAATAAATAAATAAAAGAAATCCTAAAATAGGCCACACTAAGGCCCAGACTGACGGCTGTTTTCTCATAACAGGAAACTGCTGAAGAGGAGACTGGTGCCACGCCAAACAATGCCCCATTTCCCCAAATGTGCGCGGCCACCCTTTGTAGACTTCCTATAAAAAATTAATGTGGGTGTGTGTGGTTAGGGGGACCGAGCGAAAGCTGTCACTTCACATCGGAGGTGCCGGCGGAGGCAGACACAAGGGTGTCCTCTGCCGTGTGTCACGCTCAATCTCTTCCCCTAGTAATGTAACCTAGTTTCCCTACTGTCAGCACACACAAACACACACACACACACGTGAATTTCTTATCGTCATTCTTCTCATACCTTTATGTGCTTCAGGATACCTAAATGGAAACGGCTACCTGTCATTTCTCACGTCATCTAGCTCTCTCTAACCTCGTGCACAATCACACTGACCGCAGACGTTTAATCTGAGTGAACAACCCGTAAAGGGTGTTGACGTGTCATATTGAGTCACTCTTAGTGCCGCAGTTGGCTGAAGCTCTTTATTAAGTTCACCACTTAGCCCCCAATGATACCGTTTGTCACTTTAGCGCCATTAGTGATGTGGTTTCCTAAATTCCTCTTGAGGTGCACCCATCAGACTTTTCGTGGTCCATACATATTCCAGGTTTTCTTTCTGTAACTCCAACTCTTATTGTGTTCTGTTTTTATTCAGTGTTTGTTGGAAGCATTGGCCAAAAAAAAAAAAAAAAAGAAAGTAACCATCAACATATTAAAGGATCTAATCTTTTTACGCATATAAGTATATGTCCCTAACATTCATCTGCTTTTTCGTCAATTACCTGAAATCAATTAGCGCAAGAGGGAACATGCTGTTTGTTCATGTGTTTACACATAAACAAGTGAGCTTTCAGTTTCAATGCTGTCAATAAATATTGGCTTATGACCGATTTGGACAATACTCAGTTTGATTGTTCTCTAACTGGTGACCAGGCAGTCAGAACTGGTAAAATATTGTATTTTTCCAATCAGGGGGAAACGCCATACAGGGAGCTACCACATGTTTAAAATGAAGTCAAAGGAAGCACTGAGATGTAAGAAGCTGTTTAAAAGGAAACAGTATCTCCTACAACTTGAGACGTTCATCTAGGCTGTGAGAAAGCTGCAGAGAGCACAATTTTAAGCAGGTAACAAGAAAGCAGAGCAGGGAACAGCTAAGATGCTCCGTTTGATCCTTTTGGGCATCTGTGATGCGTTAACCAGCGTCTGTGATGGAAAATACTGGATTTAGAGTTTGTCAATATTTTAAAAATATTAGGGTTGAGTGGCTAATTTCTAACGGGAATTCACAAAGATTCAATTTTATTATTTTTTTTGCCTTTGTTTTATGATATTTACGTTTGGTTTTACAGCAGCTCTCTACACGGCGGGACGTTGTCTTGGCATATGAATAATTCATGACAGTAACACTCAAAAACATTTTGAATGGACCTATATAATTTCCAATTATAGATCTTTAAAAAAAAGTTAACCTGGAGTTAACCTGAATAGTTATCAGGAGATCGGAAATGGGTCACAAAAGTCTGATGGTGCACCACTGTTATCTATGTGAGGGGTTCCCTAAATTGGGGTCGTGAGATGAGATGAAATCCTAGTTTTAATATAGCAAATGCATGCCTTAAATTGTGAAAACGTTTTTTTTCTTGAATATTTATGACTTTTCAATATCAGAGAGCATCCAGTTATCTTTCTCATAAATATGTGAAATAATTCTAAGGTTTCTGAGTTTTTTTGTGGAAACTTACTCCTCTGTGGGCAATATTTTTTGTTTTCTTTAAGCTACTATCCCAAATACAAATGGTGTGTGTGTGTGTGTGTGTGTGTGTGTGTGTGTGTGTGTGTGTGTGTGTGTGTGTGTGTGTGTGTGTGTGTGTGTGTGTGTGTGTGTGTGTGTGCAAATTATTCTCATAATTGACACACATTCTTGTATTAGGTGTAGAAGAATAAATAACATTACAAGAATAAAGTCCCACAGTCGTTTCCAAGTCCTGACACTAATAATAATTTGATGCTGATTCTTATTTGTTAAACCCATACCAACATATAACTTTACAGGATGCTCAGCATTCTTTATTTTAACACAGGTGGAAGACTGTACTTTTTTGTACAAGTTCTCTGGCACTGTTATTTCGGGCGTTGAAATAGGTTTGGATACTCCTGATCTATCTAAAGAATCTATATCCAGATTTCATGAATAGATATGGTCTCTACACTGCTTCCAGCTTTTCCACCATAACGGCTGATCCTTATTTTTGAAGGGTCACCCAGGCTCACCGTGTCCCTGACGACTTTCACGCCCGTTTCCGTGCCCAGTCTCGGACCTACGTCTACCGGATAGCGCTGGGCGTCCCACACCACACTCTGCTTCCTCTCACCGACTGGAATCTGTGCTGGAGCCTCCGCGACACGTGAGTGATCCCATCCCTGTCTTGCTCTTATTCACGCGGCTTTTTCATTCTCCTGTGCAGCATCGTGAGGAGCGAAGCGTGGACTACGGGTTTGTTCACAAAAAAAAAAGCCCCGAGCTGCCAGAAAAAACCCACCGGATGCTAATTGCGTGAATAAGCCACACTGGGAATGGAGGAGCTGCAAATTGGGGAGTGTGAGAGGGTTTTATGTAAGCTGACATGCCAGAAAGCAAACAAGAAGGAGGCAGCGGGAGAGAGGAGGGACGGCGTGTACAAGCAGATAAAATGTTTAGGGCTTTGAAGCATGGGCGCTGTTCTTTTGGCTGGGATTGTAAGGAGGGAGCGTGAAGAAAAAAAACATTTCTGAGAGTATGTTTGAACATTTGTCTGCTCTTCTAGCTTCACTCTTTTTTTTTCTTTTTTAGGGAAAAGTAGGGCAAGATAAGCTGCGGGCTTATACACATGCTGAACAACACCCACGCATTTTAGCCAGGTTTCCTTTTTTTTTTCCACTCTCACTTTCCATTTTTTTTCTCCCATTTCTCCGTCTCCCGTTTGTTCCTCAATCTCTTCTCACTCCCCCTTTCCCCTAATTTCTCCCTCCGTCGTCTGCCTCTTTATCCCTCTCTCATTCTCAGCCTTCATCTCGTCTTCCTGCCCCTGAGCATCTCTGCCTCGGCTTCGTTTTCCCTTTGATCTGCCGCTCCTCTCCCTCGTCATCACGCCCGCCTTTCCACTGCAAGAAATATCAGATGGCTTTCTTTGCTCGTCTTCTTCCCAAACTGTTTTTTTCCCCCCAATTAAACTAATACAGCTTTTCTGGTAACTGGCAGACCTTGCACATCATCTTCAGTTATTGTCCCTGTTTTCCCTAGAGATGCAACTATTGTGTTTTTCCCTGCCGATAAAGATTTCTGTTTTTCCTTTGAGGTCTAATCTTCTGGTTTTCCCTTCTGCAAGCCAAATGCATCATGCAAGGCAAGGCAAGGCAAATTTATTTATATAGCACAATTTAGTACAGAGACAATGCAAAGTGCTTTACATGATTAAAATATAGGAAAATAAAACAGAATAAAAGCAAGTAGGGATAGTATAGAAACAAAAAAGAACATTTGAAAACAGTAAAACATTTTAACTTGAACATTCAAAGGCAATTCTAAACAAATGTGTTTTTAATCTCGATTTAAAGGAACTCAGGCTTTCTGCACTTTTACAGTTTTCTGGAAGTTTGTTCCAGATAAGTGGAGCATAGGAACTAAATGCTGCTTCTCCTTGTTTAGTTCTGGTTCTAGGTATGCAGAGCAGGCTGAAGCCAGAAGACCTTAGTGGTCTGGATGATTGATACACTGATAACAAGTCTGTGATGTATTTAGGTGGTAAGCCATTCAGGGATTTATAAACTAACAGAAGTATTTTAAAGTCTATCCTCTGAGATATAGGGAGCCAGTGTAAGGACTTTAGAACTGGGGTGATGTGCTCTACTTTCTTAGTCTTAGTGAGGACGCGGGCAACAGCGTTCTGGATCAGCTGCAGCTGTCTGATCCACTTTTTCATGTGATGCAATGAGTAACAGTATTGAGGATCTGCATCGCGCCCTTAAAGAGCTTTCCAATATCCTCTTTGCAAATGGCAAATGGATTTCGGCATCAATGGAAACGCAGGGCTCGCCATTGTCTGAAGTAATCTCAGTGCAGAGATCATTCTGCATCCGATGGAGAGTCCACATCTCCACTCTCTGGGACCAAACTCCAATGGATCAGTGCTTAAGGTCTCTTCTTAAGGTGGAGATCTAAAATGAGTGCGTTAAGATTTGTAATTGGTCGGTCCTCGTTGCGTCTCTGCCAGCTCGTCTTTACCCAGCGACGCTGGCGTTAAGCTGCGGCGAGCCTGCGCCACGGGCCCCACTCTCTCACGTGGCCTTGTCCCTCAGCATGTTCGTATTATATCAGTTCATGGTATAACGTAACGAGGAGAGCTAGAAACACATCAAACCTGTAATGTGTACTCTTCATTGTGACCTCGCTGTTTAAATGAGTGGTTTTAAGGTCAGCCCGGCGCAAGGCCAGCAAGCCCAGAAAGGTCTGATTTGGGAAAACTAGCCTGCAGGGAACCGTGTCCTCTCTGCTTTTAAAATCTAATGTTTTTTTTTTTTTCAGAGAGCTGGATATTGATGCCATGCGTGAGGCAGCTGCCCTGCTGGTTGGGACTCATGATTTCAGCAGCTTCAGGGCAGTGAACTCTGACTTGCCTTTTAAAAACCCTGTGAAGACGCTGGATGTGGTCGCCGTCCAGCCAGGAAGCTCCTTCGCTCACTCGCACTTCCACAGGTAAGACTGTGATCCGTAAAACAAGCAGTGGTCACAGCAAGACAACATATGTCAATATACACTTACAGCACCCCCTATATTTATTGGGAGTCTGTGTAAAGAGTCTTAAAAGCCTTAAATCTCTTTATTGTTGCAGCCTAAACATTTATTTTGTTTGGAAATAAATCCAATTTTAAGAGTAAGAACGTATATTTTTAATCTGCACCTCTAAAAATCTCTCTGCAATTAATAACCAAAGCAATTATTTAGCGTTTACAATTTTTTTAGGTTGATCAGAGGGTTTAGGAGCTCTTAATTAGTAACCCTCCCTTGTAACGTGACACAGCGGCTGATTTCCTTTTCAAAATGGGTAAGACAAGAGAACACAGCCTTCATGTGAGGCGGTTGTGCGTTTATCTTCAAAAGTTTGAAAAATTACCTGAGTATAGGTACCCATGCAATCACCCCCTTTTAACAGTCTGTGGAATAAATAAAATGAGTCTTTTTTTCTTAAATGTTTGACCTATGTTTGTTTATGTTTTGTTAGAAACAAAAACTTCTAGACGTGATCCGAAGATGGTGCTTCAGATAAGGAAACCAGGCTCACACTATGTTCTCTTTGGCAAAAATTCACCATTTTCACTCTGTTATAACCACTGAGCTATTTAATACACTGGAGTGCTAATCACCGTCTGTTTGAACGAGTCGCTTTGAAGCCACCAGCCGCCATATTGGTACTCCCTATTTTCCTCCAGTAACTAGGGAATATGTGCGCTACAGCATCGAATAACGAGGATTTTCTAATGTTCAGGGGGGGCTTAAGACTTTTAAAATGTCAAATGCCATATACTTTTATGTTATGTTCTAAAAACATCAAGTACTGAGAAAGTCATGTGCTGAAATATTTTGCATTTTATTCATTTAAATATATATGTTTAACATTTATAAATATATAAATAACAATGTACAAAAACTAGGGCTGGGCAAGTTAACGCGTTAATTTCGCGTTAATTCATTAGACTATTAACGGCGATATTTATTTTATCGCGCATTAACGCATGTTGCTCACATGCTTTCAGTCAGTGTCAGTCAGCAGGCGCGCTGACTGCAGTGCGCTGTCACGGCAGCACTCTCCCGCTCCCCCTCCCCTTTCGTACATGGCTCAGCGGCGCCAGCCAATCAGCACGCAGGCTCAGCCTGGCCCGCCCACTCAGCTCTCACACAAACTTAGCAAAGAAACAGCTGAGAGAGACCGCAGCAGCAAAAAAAACATGAACAGAGGAAGTAGCACCGTTTGGCTTTATTTTAATACCGTAAATGAAATCAAGCTGTATGTTTTGTAAAAAGCCGGTTAATTTCAGTGGAAACACAACAAATTTATCTAAGCACGTGAAAAAACATGAAAACGTCGAGCCCCAGAAACGGAGAGAGGAGACGAAACTTTTCTCACTGCCCCGACAGACCCACAGACGTCTCTGACTGAGGCGTTTCAGTCCTCCAGGGAACATCCAGGTA